>NC_083280.1:93867067-93994333 GCF_963506605.1 Zootoca vivipara
ACTCCAGGAATAAGCACCTTTGTAAAATGAGTCAAATTGAAGCAGAACACATTGTTGGAGTGTCCGAATGCATAGATAGAAGGCAAATAAGCGTTTTCCATGGCTTTATTTCGCTTAGTTGCTTACTCTTGAGTAGAACTGCATATTCACTCCAGGAATAAGCACCTTTGTAAAATGAGTCAAATTGAAGCAGAACACATTGTTGGAGTGTCAGAATGCATAGATAGAAGGCAAATAAGCGTTCCATGGCTTTATTTCGCTTAGTTGCTTACTCTTGAGTAGAACTGCATATTCACTCCAGGAATAAGCACCTTTGTAAAATGAGTCAAATTGAAGCAGAACACATTGTTGGAGTGTCAGAATGCATAGATAGAAGGCAATAAGCGTTCCATGGCTTTATTTCGCTTAGTTGCTTACTCTTGAGTAGAACTGCATATTCACTCCAGGAATAAGCACCTTGTAAAATGAGTCAAATTGAAGCAGAACACATTGTTGGAGTGTCAGAATGCATAGATAGAAGGCAAATAAGCGTTCCATGGCTTTATTTCGCTTAGTTGCTTACTCTTGAGTAGAACTGCATATTCACTCCAGGAATAAGCACCTTTGTAAAATGAGTCAAATTGAAGCAGAACACATTGTTGGAGTGTCAGAATGCATAGATAGAAGGCAAATAAGCGTTCCATGCTTTATTTCGCTTAGTTGCTTACTCTTGAGTAGAACTGCATATTCACTCCAGGAATAAGCACCTTTGTAAAATGAGTCAAACTGAAGCAGAACACATTGTTGGAGTGTCAGAATGCATAGATAGAAGGCAAAAAGGCGTTCCATGGCTTTATTTCGCTTAGTTGCTTACTCTTGAGTAGAACTGCATATTCACTCCAGGAATAAGCACCTTTGTAAAATGAGTCAAATTGAAGCAGAACACATTGTTGGAGTGTCAGAATGCATAGATAGAAGGCAAATAAGCGTTCCATGGCTTTATTTCGCTTAGTTGCTTACTCTTGAGTAGAACTGCATATTCACTCCAGGAATAAGCACCTTTGTAAAATGAGTCAAATTGAAGCAGAACACATTGTTGGAGTGTCAGAATGCATAGATAGAAGGCAAAAAGGCGTTCCATGGCTTTATTTCGCTTAGTTGCTTACTCTTGAGTAGAACTGCATATTCACTCCAGGAATAAGCACCTTTGTAAAATGAGTCAAATTGAAGCAGAACACATTGTTGGAGTGTCAGAATGCATAGATAGAAGGCAAATAAGCGTTCCATGGCTTTATTTCGCTTAGTTGCTTACTCTTGAGTAGAACTGCATATTCACTCCAGGAATAAGCACCTTTGTAAAATGAGTCAAATTGAAGCAGAACACATTGTTGGAGTGTCAGAATGCATAGATAGAAGGCAAAAAAGCGTTCCATGGCTTTATTTCGCTTAGTTGCTTACTCTTGAGTAGAACTGCATATTCACTCCAGGAATAAGCACCTTTGTAAAATGAGTCAAATTGAAGCAGAACACATTGTTGGAGTGTCAGAATGCATAGATAGAAGGCAAAAAGGCGTTCCATGGCTTTATTTCGCTTAGTTGCTTACTCTTGAGTAGAACTGCATATTCACTCCAGGAATAAGCACCTTTGTAAAATGAGTCAAATTGAAGCAGAACACATTGTTGGAGTGTCAGAATGCATAGATAGAAGGCAAATAAGCGTTCCATGGCTTTATTTCGCTTAGTTGCTTACTCTTGAGTAGAACTGCATATTCACTCCAGAATAAGCACCTTTGTAAAATGAGTCAAATTGAAGCAGAACACATTGTTGGAGTGTCAGAATGCATAGATAGAAGGCAAATAAGCGTTCCATGGCTTTATTTCGCTTAGTTGCTTACTCTTGAGTAGAACTGCATATTCACTCCAGGAATAAGCACCTTTGTAAAATGAGTCAAATTGAAGCAGAACACATTGTTGGAGTGTCAGAATGCATAGATAGAAGGCAAAAAGCGTTCCATGGCTTTATTTCGCTTAGTTGCTTACTCTTGAGTAGAACTGCATATTCACTCCAGGAATAAGCACCTTTGTAAAATGAGTCAAATTGAAGCAGAACACATTGTTGGAGAGTCAGAATGCATAGATAGAAGGCAAAAAGCGTTCCATGGCTTTATTTCGCTTAGTTGCTTACTCTTGAGTAGAACTGCATATTCACTCCAGGAATAAGCACCTTTGTAAAATGAGTCAAATTGAAGCAGAACACATTGTTGGAGTGTCAGAATGCATAGATAGAAGGCAAATAAGCGTTCCATGGCTTTATTTCGCTTAGTTGCTTACTCTTGAGTAGAACTGCATATTCACTCCAGGAATAAGCACCTTTGTAAAATGAGTCAAATTGAAGCAGAACACATTGTTGGAGTGTCAGAATGCATAGATAGAAGGCAAATAAGCGTTCCATGGCTTTATTTCGCTTAGTTGCTTACTCTTGAGTAGAACTGCATATTCACTCCAGGAATAAGCACCTTTGTAAAATGAGTCAAATTGAAGCAGAACACATTGTTGGAGTGTCAGAATGCATAGATAGAAGGCAAATAAGCGTTCCATGGCTTTATTTCGCTTAGTTGCTTACTCTTGAGTAGAACTGCATATTCACTCCAGGAATAAGCACCTTTGTAAAATGAGTCAAATTGAAGCAGAACACATTGTTGGAGTGTCAGAATGCATAGATAGAAGGCAAATAAGCGTTCCATGGCTTTATTTCGCTTAGTTGCTTACTCTTGAGTAGAACTGCATATTCACTCCAGGAATAAGCACCTTTGTAAAATGAGTCAAATTGAAGCAGAACACATTGTTGGAGTGTCAGAATGCATAGATAGAAGGCAAATAAGCGTTCCATGGCTTTATTTCGCTTAGTTGCTTACTCTTGAGTAGAACTGCATATTCACTCCAGGAATAAGCACCTTTGTAAAATGAGTCAAACTGAAGCAGAACACATTGTTGGAGTGTCAGAATGCATAGATAGAAGGCAAAAAGGCGTTCCATGGCTTTATTTCGCTTAGTTGCTTACTCTTGAGTAGAACTGCATATTCACTCCAGGAATAAGCACCTTTGTAAAATGAGTCAAATTGAAGCAGAACACATTGTTGGAGTGTCAGAATGCATAGATAGAAGGCAAATAAGCGTTCCATGGCTTTATTTCGCTTAGTTGCTTACTCTTGAGTAGAACTGCATTTTCACTCCAGGAATAAGCACCTTTGTAAAATGAGTCAAATTGAAGCAGAACACATTGTTGGAGTGTCAGAATGCATAGATAGAAGGCAAATAAGCGTTCCATGGCTTTATTTCGCTTAGTTGCTTACTCTTGAGTAGAACTGCATATTCACTCCAGGAATAAGCACCTTTGTAAAACGGGTCAAATTGAAGCAGAACACATTGTTGGAGTGTCAGAATGCATAGATAGAAGGCAAATAAGCGTTCCATGGCTTTATTTCGCTTAGTTGCTTACTCTTGAGTAGAACTGCATATTCACTCCAGGAATAAGCACCATTGTAAAATGAGTCAAATTGAAGCAGAACACATTGTTGGAGTGTCAGAATGCATAGATAGAAGGCAAATAAGCGTTCCATGGCTTTATTTCGCTTAGTTGCTTACTCTTGAGTAGAACTGCATATTCACTCCAGGAATAAGCACCTTTGTAAAATGAGTCAAATTGAAGCAGAACACATTGTTGGAGTGTCAGAATGCATAGATAGAAGGCAAAAAGCGTTCCATGGCTTTATTTCGCTTAGTTGCTTACTCTTGAGTAGAACTGCATATTCACTCCAGGAATAAGCACCTTTGTAAAATGAGTCAAATTGAAGCAGAACACATTGTTGGAGTGTCAGAATGCATAGATAGAAGGCAAATAAGCGTTCCATGGCTTTATTTCGCTTAGTTGCTTACTCTTGAGTAGAACTGCATATTCACTCCAGGAATAAGCACCTTTGTAAAATGAGTCAAATTGAAGCAGAACACATTGTTGGAGTGTCAGAATGCATAGATAGAAGGCAAATAAGCGTTCCATGGCTTTATTTCGCTTAGTTGCTTACTCTTGAGTAGAACTGCATATTCACTCCAGGAATAAGCACCTTTGTAAAATGAGTCAAATTGAAGCAGAACACATTGTTGGAGAGTCAGAATGCATAGATAGAAGGCAAAAAGGCGTTCCATGGCTTTATTTCGCTTAGTTGCTTACTCTTGAGTAGAACTGCATATTCACTCCAGGAATAAGCACCTTTGTAAAATGAGTCAAATTGAAGCAGAACACATTGTTGGAGTGTCAGAATGCATAGATAGAAGGCAAATAAGCGTTCCATGGCTTTATTTCGCTTAGTTGCTTACTCTTGAGTAGAACTGCATATTCACTCCAGGAATAAGCACCTTTGTAAAATGAGTCAAATTGAAGCAGAACACATTGTTGGAGTGTTAGAATGCATAGATAGAAGGCAAATAAGCGTTCCATGGATTTATTTCGCTTAGTTGCTTTCTCTTGAGTAGAACTGCATATTCACTCCAGGAATAAGCACCTTTGTAAAATGAGTCAAATTGAAGCAGAACACATTGTTGGAGAGTCAGAATGCATAGATAGAAGGCAAAAAGGCGTTCCATGGCTTTATTTCGCTTAGTTGCTTACTCTTGAGTAGAACTGCATATTCACTCCAGGAATAAGCACCT
Source organism: Zootoca vivipara (assembly GCF_963506605.1). NCBI lineage: Eukaryota > Metazoa > Chordata > Lepidosauria > Squamata > Lacertidae > Zootoca > Zootoca vivipara. The sequence goes on from NC_083280.1 coordinate 93,871,754, forward strand.
TTGTAAAATGAGTCAAATTGAAGCAGAACACATTGTTGGAGTGTCCGAATGCATAGATAGAAGGCAAATAAGCGTTCCATGGCTTTATTTCGCTTAGTTGCTTACTCTTGAGTAGAACTGCATATTCACTCCAGGAATAAGCACCTTTGTAAAATGAGTCAAATTGAAGCAGAACACATTGTTGGAGTGTCAGAATGCATAGATAGAAGGCAAATAAGCGTTCCATGGCTTTATTTCGCTTAGTTGCTTACTCTTGAGTAGAACTGCATATTCACTCCAGGAATAAGCACCTTTGTAAAATGAGTCAAATTGAAGCAGAACACATTGTTGGAGTGTCAGAATGCATAGATAGAAGGCAAATAAGCGTTCCATGGCTTTATTTCGCTTAGTTGCTTACTCTTGAGTAGAACTGCATATTCACTCCAGGAATAAGCACCTTTGTTAAATGAGTCAAATTGAAGCAGAACACATTGTTGGAGTGTCAGAATGCATAGATAGAAGGCAAATAAGCGTTCCATGGCTTTATTTCGCTTAGTTGCTTACTCTTGAGTAGAACTGCATATTCACTCCAGGAATAAGCACCTTTGTAAAATGAGTCAAATTGAAGCAGAACACATTGTTGGAGTGTCAGAATGCATAGATAGAAGGCAAATAAGCGTTCCATGGCTTTATTTCGCTTAGTTGCTTACTCTTGAGTAGAACTGCATATTCACTCCAGGAATGAGCACCTTTGTAAAATGAGTCAAATTGAAGCAGAACACATTGTTGGAGTGTCAGAATGCATAGATAGAAGGCAAATAAGCGTTCCATGGCTTTATTTCGCTTAGTTGCTTACTCTTGAGTAGAACTGCATATTCACTCCAGGAATAAGCACCTTTGTAAAATGAGTCAAACTGAAGCAGAACACATTGTTGGAGTGTCAGAATGCATAGATAGAAGGCAAAAAGGCGTTCCATGGCTTTATTTCGCTTAGTTGCTTACTCTTGAGTAGAACTGCATATTCACTCCAGGAATAAGCACCTTTGTAAAATGAGTCAAATTGAAGCAGAACACATTGTTGGAGTGTCAGAATGCATAGATAGAAGGCAAATAAGCGTTCCATGGCTTTATTTCGCTTAGTTGCTTACTCTTGAGTAGAACTGCATATTCACTCCAGGAATAAGCACCTTTGTAAAATGAGTCAAATTGAAGCAGAACACATTGTTGGAGTGTCAGAATGCATAGATAGAAGGCAAAAAGGCGTTCCATGGCTTTATTTCGCTTAGTTGCTTACTCTTGAGTAGAACTGCATATTCACTCCAGGAATAAGCACCTTTGTAAAATGAGTCAAATTGAAGCAGAACACATTGTTGGAGTGTCAGAATGCATAGATAGAAGGCAAATAAGCGTTCCATGGCTTTATTTCGCTTAGTTGCTTACTCTTGAGTAGAACTGCATTTTCACTCCAGGAATAAGCACCTTTGTAAAATGAGTCAAATTGAAGCAGAACACATTGTTGGAGTGTCAGAATGCATAGATAGAAGGCAAATAAGCGTTCCATGGCTTTATTTCGCTTAGTTGCTTACTCTTGAGTAGAACTGCATATTCACTCCAGGAATAAGCACCTTTGTAAAACGGGTCAAATTGAAGCAGAACACATTGTTGGAGTGTCAGAATGCATAGATAGAAGGCAAATAAGCGTTCCATGGCTTTATTTCGCTTAGTTGCTTACTCTTGAGTAGAACTGCATATTCACTCCAGGAATAAGCACCTTTGTAAAATGAGTCAAATTGAAGCAGAACACATTGTTGGAGTGTCAGAATGCATAGATAGAAGGCAAATAAGCGTTCCATGGCTTTATTTCGCTTAGTTGCTTACTCTTGAGTAGAACTGCATATTCACTCCAGGAATAAGCACCTTTGTAAAATGAGTCAAATTGAAGCAGAACACATTGTTGGAGTGTCAGAATGCATAGATAGAAGGCAAAAAGGCGTTCCATGGCTTTATTTCGCTTAGTTGCTTACTCTTGAGTAGAACTGCATATTCACTCCAGGAATAAGCACCTTTGTAAAATGAGTCAAATTGAAGCAGAACACATTGTTGGAGTGTCAGAATGCATAGATAGAAGGCAAATAAGCGTTCCATGGCTTTATTTCGCTTAGTTGCTTACTCTTGAGTAGAACTGCATATTCACTCCAGGAATGAGCACCTTTGTAAAATGAGTCAAATTGAAGCAGAACACATTGTTGGAGTGTCAGAATGCATAGATAGAAGGCAAATAAGCGTTCCATGGCTTTATTTCGCTTAGTTGCTTACTCTTGAGTAGAACTGCATATTCACTCCAGGAATAAGCACCTTTGTAAAATGAGTCAAACTGAAGCAGAACACATTGTTGGAGTGTCAGAATGCATAGATAGAAGGCAAAAAGGCGTTCCATGGCTTTATTTCGCTTAGTTGCTTACTCTTGAGTAGAACTGCATATTCACTCCAGGAATAAGCACCTTTGTAAAATGAGTCAAATTGAAGCAGAACACATTGTTGGAGTGTCAGAATGCATAGATAGAAGGCAAATAAGCGTTCCATGGCTTTATTTCGCTTAGTTGCTTACTCTTGAGTAGAACTGCATTTTCACTCCAGGAATAAGCACCTTTGTAAAATGAGTCAAATTGAAGCAGAACACATTGTTGGAGTGTCAGAATGCATAGATAGAAGGCAAATAAGCGTTCCATGGCTTTATTTCGCTTAGTTGCTTACTCTTGAGTAGAACTGCATATTCACTCCAGGAATAAGCACCTTTGTAAAACGGGTCAAATTGAAGCAGAACACATTGTTGGAGTGTCAGAATGCATAGATAGAAGGCAAATAAGCGTTCCATGGCTTTATTTCGCTTAGTTGCTTACTCTTGAGTAGAACTGCATATTCACTCCAGGAATAAGCACCTTTGTAAAATGAGTCAAATTGAAGCAGAACACATTGTTGGAGTGTCAGAATGCATAGATAGAAGGCAAATAAGCGTTCCATGGCTTTATTTCGCTTAGTTGCTTACTCTTGAGTAGAACTGCATATTCACTCCAGGAATAAGCACCTTTGTAAAATGAGTCAAATTGAAGCAGAACACATTGTTGGAGTGTCAGAATGCATAGATAGAAGGCAAAAAGGCGTTCCATGGCTTTATTTCGCTTAGTTGCTTACTCTTGAGTAGAACTGCATATTCACTCCAGGAATAAGCACCTTTGTAAAATGAGTCAAATTGAAGCAGAACACATTGTTGGAGTGTCAGAATGCATAGATAGAAGGCAAATAAGCGTTCCATGGCTTTATTTCGCTTAGTTGCTTACTCTTGAGTAGAACTGCATATTCACTCCAGGAATAAGCACCTTTGTAAAATGAGTCAAATTGAAGCAGAACACATTGTTGGAGTGTCAGAATGCATAGATAGAAGGCAAATAAGCGTTCCATGGCTTTATTTCGCTTAGTTGCTTACTCTTGAGTAGAACTGCATATTCACTCCAGGAATAAGCACCTTTGTAAAATGAGTCAAATTGAAGCAGAACACATTGTTGGAGAGTCAGAATGCATAGATAGAAGGCAAAAAGGCGTTCCATGGCTTTATTTCGCTTAGTTGCTTACTCTTGAGTAGAACTGCATATTCACTCCAGGAATAAGCACCTTTGTAAAATGAGTCAAATTGAAGCAGAACACATTGTTGGAGTGTCAGAATGCATAGATAGAAGGCAAATAAGCGTTCCATGGCTTTATTTCGCTTAGTTGCTTACTCTTGAGTAGAACTGCATATTCACTCCAGGAATAAGCACCGTTGTAAAATGAGTCAAATTGAAGCAGAACACATTGTTGGAGTGTTAGAATGCATAGATAGAAGGCAAATAAGCGTTCCATGGATTTATTTCGCTTAGTTGCTTACTCTTGAGTAGAACTGCATATTCACTCCAGGAATAAGCACCTTTGTAAAATGAGTCAAATTGAAGCAGAACACATTGTTGGAGTGTCAGAATGCATAGATAGAAGGCAAATAAGCGTTCCATGGCTTTATTTCGCTTAGTTGCTTACTCTTGAGTAGAACTGCATATTCACTCCAGGAATAAGCACCTTTGTAAAATGAGTCAAATTGAAGCAGAACACATTGTTGGAGTGTCAGAATGCATAGATAGAAGGCAAATAAGCGTTCCATGGCTTTATTTCGCTTAGTTGCTTACTCTTGAGTAGAACTGCATATTCACTCCAGGAATAAGCACCTTTGTAAAATGAGTCAAATTGAAGCAGAACACATTGTTGGAGTGTCAGAATGCATAGATAGAAGGCAAATAAGCGTTCCATGGCTTTATTTCGCTTAGTTGCTTACTCTTGAGTAGAATTGCATATTCACTCCAGGAATAAGCACCTTTGTAAAATGAGTCAAATTGAAGCAGAAGACATTGTTGGAGTGTCAGAATGCATAGATAGAAGGCAAATAAGCGTTCCATGGCTTTATTTCGCTTAGTTGCTTACTCTTGAGTAGAACTGCATATTCACTCCAGGAATAAGCACCTTTGTAAAATGAGTCAAATTGAAGCAGAACACATTGTTGGAGTGTCAGAATGCATAGATAGAAGGCAAATAAGCGTTCCATGGCTTTATTTCGCTTAGTTGCTTACTCTTGAGTAGAACTGCATATTCACTCCAGTAATAAGCACCTTTGTAAAATGAGTCAAACTGAAGCAGAAGACATTGTTGGAGTGTCAGAATGCATAGATAGAAGGCAAATAAGCGTTCCATGGCTTTATTTCGCTTAGTTGCTTACTCTTGAGTAGAACTGCATATTCACTCCAGGAATAAGCACCTTTGTAAAATGAGTCAAATTGAAGCAGAACACATTGTTGGAGTGTCAGAATGCATAGATAGAAGGCAAATAAGCGTTCCATGGCTTTATTTCGCTTAGTTGCTTACTCTTGAGTAGAACTGCATTTTCACTCCAAGAATAAGCACCTTTGTAAAATGAGTCAAACTGAAGCAGAACACATTGTTGGAGTGTCAGAATGCATAGATAGAAGGCAAATAAGCGTTCCATGGCTTTATTTCGCTTAGTTGCTTACTCTTGAGTAGAACTGCATATTCACTCCAGGAATAAGCACCTTTGTAAAATGAGTCAAACTGAAGCAGAACACATTGTTGGAGTGTCAGAATGCATAGATAGAAGGCAAAAAGGCGTTCCATGGCTTTATTTCGCTTAGTTGCTTACTCTTGAGTAGAACTGCATATTCACTCCAGTAATAAGCACCTTTGTAAAATGAGTCAAACTGAAGCAGAACACATTGTTGGAGTGTCAGAATGCATAGATAGAAGGCAAATAAGCGTTCCATGGCTTTATTTCGCTTAGTTGCTTACTCTTGAGTAGAACTGCATATTCACTCCAGGAATAAGCACCTTTGTAAAATGAGTCAAACTGAAGCAGAACACATTGTTGGAGTGTCAGAATGCATAGATAGAAGGCAAAAAGGCGTTCCATGGCTTTATTTCGCTTAGTTGCTTACTCTTGAGTAGAACTGCATATTCACTCCAGGAATAAGCACCTTTGTAAAATGAGTCAAATTGAAGCAGAACAGATTGTTGGAGTGTCAGAATGCATAGATAGAAGGCAAATAAGCGTTCCATGGCTTTATTTCGCTTAGTTGCTTACTCTTGAGTAGAACCGCATATTCACTCCAGGAATAAGCACCTTTGTAAAATGAGTCAAATTGAAGCAGAACACATTGTTGGAGTGTCAGAATGCATAGATAGAAGGCAAATAAGCGTTCCATGGCTTTATTTCGCTTAGTTGCTTACTCTTGAGTAGAACTGCATATTCACTCCAGGAATAAGCACCTTTGTAAAATGAGTCAAACTGAAGCAGAACACATTGTTGGAGAGTCAGAATGCATACATAGAAGGCAAAAAGGCGTTCCATGGCTTTATTTCGCTTAGTTGCTTACTCTTGAGTAGAACTGCATATTCACTCCAGGAATAAGCACCTTTGTAAAATGAGTCAAATTGAAGCAGAACACATTGTTGGAGTGTCAGAATGCATAGATAGAAGGCAAATAAGCGTTCCATGGCTTTATTTCGCTTAGTTGCTTACTCTTGAGTAGAACTGCATATTCACTCCAGGAATAAGCACCTTTGTAAAATGAGTCAAATTGAAGCAGAACACATTGTTGGAGTGTCAGAATGCATAGATAGAAGGCAAATAAGCGTTCCATAGCTTTATTTCGCTTAGTTGCTTACTCTTGAGTAGAACTGCATATTCACTCCAGGAATAAGCACCTTTGTAAAATGAGTCAAATTGAAGCAGAACACATTGTTGGAGTGTCAGAATGCATAGATAGAAGGCAAATAAGCGTTCCATGGCTTTATTTCGCTTAGTTGCTTACTCTTGAGTAGAACTGCATATTCACTCCAGGAATAAGCACCTTTGTAAAATGAGTCAAATTGAAGCAGAACACATTGTTGGAGTGTCAGAATGCATAGATAGAAGGCAAATAAACGTTCCATGGCTTTATTTCGCTTAGTTGCTTACTCTTGAGTAGAACTGCATATTCACTCCAGGAATAAGCACCTTTGTAAAATGAGTCAAATTGAAGCAGAACACATTGTTGGAGTGTCCGAATGCATAGATAGAAGGCAAGAAGCCGTTCCATGGCTTTATTTCGCTTAGTTGCTTACTCTTGAGTAGAACTGCATATTCACTCCAGGAATAAGCACCTTTGTAAAATGAGTCAAATTGAAGCAGAACACATTGTTGGAGTGTCAGAATGCATAGATAGAAGGCAAATAAGCGTTCCATGGCTTTATTTCGCTTAGTTGCTTACTCTTGAGGAGAACTGCATATTCACTCCAGGAATAAGCACCTTGTAAAATGAGTCAAATTGAAGCAAAACACATTGTTGGAGAGTCAGAATGCATAGATAGAAGGCAAAAAGGCGTTCCATGGCTTTATTTCGCTTAGTTGCTTACTCTTGAGTAGAACTGCATATTCACTCCAGGAATAAGCACCTTTGTAAAATGAGTCAAATTGAAGCAGAACACATTGTTGGAGTGTCAGAATGCATAGATAGAAGGCAAATAAGCGTTCCATGGCTTTATTTCGCTTAGTTGCTTACTCTTGAGAAGAACTGCATATTCACTCCAGGAATAAGCACCTTTGTAAAATGAGTCAAATTGAAGCAGAACACATTGTTGGAGTGTTAGAATGCATAGATAGAAGGCAAATAAGCGTTCCATGGATTTATTTCGCTTAGTTGCTTACTCTTGAGTAGAACTGCATATTCACTCCAGGAATAGGCACCTTTGTAAAATGAGTCAAATTGAAGCAGAAGACATTGTTGGAGTGTCAGAATGCATAGATAGAAGGCAAAAAGGCGTTTCATGGCTTTATTTCGCTTAGTTGTTGCTTACTCTTGAGTAGAACTGCATATTCACTCCAGGAATAAGCACCTTTGTAAAATGAGTCAAATTGAAGCAGAACACATTGTTGGAGTGTCAGAATGCATAGATAGAAGGCAAATAAGCGTTCCATAGCTTTATTTCGCTTAGTTGCTTACTCTTGAGTAGAACTGCATATTCACTCCAGGAATAAGCACCTTTGTAAAATGAGTCAAATTGAAGCAGAACACATTGTTGGAGTGTCCGAATGCATAGATAGAAGGCAAATAAGCGTTCCATGGCTTTATTTCGCTTAGTTGCTTACTCTTGAGTAGAACTGCATATTCACTCCAGGAATAAGCACCTTTGTAAAATGAGTCAAATTGAAGCAGAACACATTGTTGGAGTGTCAGAATGCATAGATAGAAGGCAAATAAGCGTTCCATGGCTTTATTTCGCTTAGTTGCTTACTCTTGAGTAGAACTGCATATTCACTCCAGGAATAAGCACCTTTGTAAAATGAGTCAAATTGAAGCAGAACACATTGTTGGAGTGTCCGAATGCATAGATAGAAGGCAAATAAGCGTTCCATGGCTTTATTTCGCTTAGTTGCTTACTTGAGTTGTCCTACTCAAGACTGCATATTCACTCCAGTAATAAGCACCTTTGTAAAATGAGTCAAACTGAAGCAGAACACATTGTTGGAGTGTCAGAATGCATAGATAGAAGGCAAATAAGCGTTCCATGGCTTTATTTCGCTTAGTTGCTTACTCTTGAGTAGAACTGCATATTCACTCCAGGAATAAGCACCTTTGTAAAATGAGTCAAATTGAAGCAGAACACATTGTTGGAGTGTCAGAATGCATAGATAGAAGGCAAATAAGCGTTCCATGGCTTTATTTCGCTTAGTTGCTTACTCTTGAGTAGAACTGCATATTCACTCCAAGAATAAGCACCTTTGTAAAATGAGTCAAACTGAAGCAGAACACATTGTTGGAGTGTCAGAATGCATAGATAGAAGGCAAATAAGCGTTCCATGGCTTTATTTCGCTTAGTTGCTTACTCTTGAGTAGAACTGCATATTCACTCCAGGAATAAGCACCTTTGTAAAATGAGTCAAACTGAAGCAGAACACATTGTTGGAGTGTCAGAATGCATAGATAGAAGGCAAAAAGGCGTTCCATGGCTTTATTTCGCTTAGTTGCTTACTCTTGAGTAGAACTGCATATTCACTCCAGTAATAAGCACCTTTGTAAAATGAGTCAAACTGAAGCAGAACACATTGTTGGAGTGTCAGAATGCATAGATAGAAGGCAAATAAGCGTTCCATGGCTTTATTTCGCTTAGTTGCTTACTCTTGAGTAGAACTGCATATTCACTCCAGGAATAAGCACCTTTGTAAAATGAGTCAAATTGAAGCAGAACACATTGTTGGAGTGTCAGAATGCATAGAAGGCAAATAAGCGTTCCATGGCTTTATTTCGCTTAGTTGCTTACTCTTGAGTAGAACCGCATATTCACTCCAGGAATAAGCACCTTTGTAAAATGAGTCAAATTGAAGCAGAACACATTGTTGGAGTGTCAGAATGCATAGATAGAAGGCAAATAAGCGTTCCATGGCTTTATTTCGCTTAGTTGCTTACTCTTGAGTAGAACTGCATATTCACTCCAGGAATAAGCACCTTTGTAAAATGAGTCAAACTGAAGCAGAACACATTGTTGGAGAGTCAGAATGCATAGATAGAAGGCAAAAAGGCGTTCCATGGCTTTATTTCGCTTAGTTGCTTACTCTTGAGTAGAACTGCATATTCACTCCAGGAATAAGCACCTTTGTAAAATGAGTCAAATTGAAGCAGAACACATTGTTGGAGTGTCAGAATGCATAGATAGAAGGCAAATAAGCGTTCCATGGCTTTATTTCGCTTAGTTGCTTACTCTTGAGTAGAACTGCATATTCACTCCAGGAATAAGCACCTTTGTAAAATGAGTCAAATTGAAGCAGAACACATTGTTGGAGTGTCAGAATGCATAGATAGAAGGCAAATAAGCGTTCCATAGCTTTATTTCGCTTAGTTGCTTACTCTTGAGTAGAACTGCATATTCACTCCAGGAATAAGCACCTTTGTAAAATGAGTCAAATTGAAGCAGAACACATTGTTGGAGTGTCAGAATGCATAGATAGAAGGCAAATAAGCGTTCCATGGCTTTATTTCGCTTAGTTGCTTACTCTTGAGTAGAACTGCATATTCACTCCAGGAATAAGCACCTTTGTAAAATGAGTCAAATTGAAGCAGAACACATTGTTGGAGTGTCAGAATGCATAGATAGAAGGCAAATAAACGTTCCATGGCTTTATTTCGCTTAGTTGCTTACTCTTGAGTAGAACTGCATATTCACTCCAGGAATAAGCACCTTTGTAAAATGAGTCAAATTGAAGCAGAACACATTGTTGGAGTGTCCGAATGCATAGATAGAAGGCAAAAAGCCGTTCCATGGCTTTATTTCGCTTAGTTGCTTACTCTTGAGTAGAACTGCATATTCACTCCAGGAATAAGCACCTTTGTAAAATGAGTCAAATTGAAGCAGAACACATTGTTGGAGTGTCAGAATGCATAGATAGAAGGCAAATAAGCGTTCCATGGCTTTATTTCGCTTAGTTGCTTACTCTTGAGGAGAACTGCATATTCACTCCAGGAATAAGCACCTTTGTAAAATGAGTCAAATTGAAGCAAAACACATTGTTGGAGAGTCAGAATGCATAGATAGAAGGCAAAAAGGCGTTCCATGGCTTTATTTCGCTTAGTTGCTTACTCTTGAGTAGAACTGCATATTCACTCCAGGAATAAGCACCTTTGTAAAATGAGTCAAATTGAAGCAGAACACATTGTTGGAGTGTCAGAATGCATAGATAGAAGGCAAATAAGCGTTCCATGGCTTTATTTCGCTTAGTTGCTTACTCTTGAGAAGAACTGCATATTCACTCCAGGAATAAGCACCTTTGTAAAATGAGTCAAATTGAAGCAGAACACATTGTTGGAGTGTTAGAATGCATAGATAGAAGGCAAATAAGCGTTCCATGGATTTATTTCGCTTAGTTGCTTACTCTTGAGTAGAACTGCATATTCACTCCAGGAATAGGCACCTTTGTAAAATGAGTCAAATTGAAGCAGAAGACATTGTTGGAGTGTCAGAATGCATAGATAGAAGGCAAATAAGCGTTCCATGGCTTTATTTCGCTTAGTTGTTGCTTACTCTTGAGTAGAACTGCATATTCACTCCAGGAATAAGCACCTTTGTAAAATGAGTCAAATTGAAGCAGAACACATTGTTGGAGTGTCAGAATGCATAGATAGAAGGCAAATGAGCGTTCCATGGCTTTATTTCGCTTAGTTGCTTACTCTTGAGTAGAACTGCATGTTCACTCCAGGAATAAGCACCTTTGTAAAATGGATCAAATTGAAGCAGAACACATTGTTGGAGTGTCAGAATGCATAGATAGAAGGCAAAAAGGCGTTCCATGGCTTTATTTCGCTTAGTTGCTTACTCTTGAGTAGAACTGCATATTCACTCCAGGAATAAGCACCTTTGTAAAATGAGTCAAATTGAAGCAGAACACATTGTTGGAGTGTCAGAATGCATAGATAGAAGGCAAATAAGCGTTCCATGGCTTTATTTCGCTTAGTTGCTTACTCTTGAGTAGAACTGCATATTCACTCCAGGAATAAGCACCTTTGTAAAATGAGTCAAATTGAAGCAGAACACATTGTTGGAGTGTCAGAATGCATAGATAGAAGGCAAAAAAGCGTTCCATGGCTTTATTTCGCTTAGTTGCTTACTCTTGAGTAGAACTGCATATTCACTCCAGGAATAAGCACCTTTGTAAAATGAGTCAAATTGAAGCAGAACACATTGTTGGAGAGTCAGAATGCATAGATAGGAGGCAAAAAGGCGTTCCATGGCTTTATTTCGCTTAGTTGCTTACTCTTGAGTAGAACTGCATATTCACTCCAGGAATAAGCACCTTTGTAAAATGAGTCAAATTGAAGCAGAACACATTGTTGGAGTGTCCGAATGCATAGATAGAAGGCAAATAAGCGTTCCATGGCTTTATTTCGCTTAGTTGCTTACTCTTGAGTAGAACTGCATATTCACTCCAGGAATAAGCACCTTTGTAAAATGAGTCAAATTGAAGCAGAACACATTGTTGGAGTGTCAGAATGCATAGATAGAAGGCAAATAAGCGTTCCATGGCTTTATTTCGCTTAGTTGCTTACTCTTGAGTAGAACTGCATATTCACTCCAGGAATAAGCACCTTTGTAAAATGAGTCAAATTGAAGCAGAACACATTGTTGGAGTGTCAGAATGCATAGATAGAAGGCAAATAAGCGTTCCATGGCTTTATTTCGCTTAGTTGCTTACTCTTGAGTAGAACTGCATATTCACTCCAGGAATAAGCACCTTTGTAAAATGAGTCAAATTGAAGCAGAACACATTGTTGGAGTGTCAGAATGCATAGATAGAAGGCAAATAAGCGTTCCATGGCTTTATTTCGCTTAGTTGCTTACTCTTGAGTAGAACTGCATATTCACTCCAGGAATGAGCACCTTTGTAAAATGAGTCAAATTGAAGCAGAACACATTGTTGGAGTGTCAGAATGCATAGATAGAAGGCAAATAAGCGTTCCATGGCTTTATTTCGCTTAGTTGCTTACTCTTGAGTAGAACTGCATATTCACTCCAGGAATAAGCACCTTTGTAAAATGAGTCAAACTGAAGCAGAACACATTGTTGGAGTGTCAGAATGCATAGATAGAAGGCAAAAAGGCGTTCCATGGCTTTATTTCGCTTAGTTGCTTACTCTTGAGTAGAACTGCATATTCACTCCAGGAATAAGCACCTTTGTAAAATGAGTCAAATTGAAGCAGAACACATTGTTGGAGTGTCAGAATGCATAGATAGAAGGCAAATAAGCGTTCCATGGCTTTATTTCGCTTAGTTGCTTACTCTTGAGTAGAACTGCATATTCACTCCAGTAATAAGCACCTTTGTAAAATGAGTCAAACTGAAGCAGAACACATTGTTGGAGTGTCAGAATGCATAGATAGAAGGCAAATAAGCGTTCCATGGCTTTATTTCGCTTAGTTGCTTACTCTTGAGTAGAACTGCATATTCACTCCAGGAATAAGCACCTTTGTAAAATGAGTCAAACTGAAGCAGAACACATTGTTGGAGTGTCAGAATGCATAGATAGAAGGCAAAAAGGCGTTCCATGGCTTTATTTCGCTTAGTTGCTTACTCTTGAGTAGAACTGCATATTCACTCCAGGAATAAGCACCTTTGTAAAATGAGTCAAATTGAAGCAGAACACATTGTTGGAGTGTCAGAATGCATAGATAGAAGGCAAAAAGGCGTTCCATGGCTTTATTTCGCTTAGTTGCTTACTCTTGAGTAGAACTGCATATTCACTCCAGGAATAAGCACCTTTGTAAAATGAGTCAAATTGAAGCAGAACACATTGTTGGAGTGTCAGAATGCATAGATAGAAGGCAAAAAGGCGTTCCATGGCTTTATTTCGCTTAGTTGCTTACTCTTGAGTAGATCTGCATATTCACTCCAGGAATAAGCACCTTTGTAAAATGAGTCAAATTGAAGCAGAACATATTGTTGGAGTGTCAGAATGCATAGATAGAAGGCAAATAAGCGTTCATGGCTTTATTTCGCTTAGTTGCTTACTCTTGAGTAGAACTGCATATTCACTCCAGGAATAAGCACCTTTGTAAAATGAGTCAAATTGAAGCGTTCCATGGCTTTATTTCGCTTAGTTGCTTACTCTTGAGTAGAACTGCATATTCACTCCAGGAATAAGCACCTTTGTAAAATGAGTCAAATTGAAGCAGAACACATTGTTGGAGTGTCCGAATGCATAGATAGAAGGCAAATAAGCGTTCCATGGCTTTATTTCGCTTAGTTGCTTACTCTTGAGTAGAACTGCATGTTCACTCCAGGAATAAGCACCTTTGTAAAATGAGTCAAATTGAAGCAGAACACATTGTTGGAGTGTCAGAATGCATAGATAGAAGGCAAATAAGCGTTCCATAGCTTTATTTCGCTTAGTTGCTTACTCTTGAGTAGAACTGCATATTCACTCCAGGAATAAGCACCTTTGTAAAATGAGTCAAATTGAAGCAGAACACATTGTTGGAGTGTCAGAATGCATAGATAGAAGGCAAATAAACGTTCCATGGCTTTATTTCGCTTAGTTGCTTACTCTTGAGTAGAACTGCATATTCACTCCAGGAATAAGCACCTTTGTAAAATGAGTCAAATTGAAGCAGAACACATTGTTGGAGTGTCCGAATGCATAGATAGAAGGCAAAAAGCCGTTCCATGGCTTTATTTCGCTTAGTTGCTTACTCTTGAGTAGAACTGCATTTTCACTCCAGGAATAAGCACCTTTGTAAAATGAGTCAAATTGAAGCAGAACACATTGTTGGAGTGTCAGAATGCATAGATAGAAGGCAAATAAACGTTCCATGGCTTTATTTCGCTTAGTTGCTTACTCTTGAGTAGAACTGCATATTCACTCCAGGAATAAGCACCTTTGTAAAATGAGTCAAATTGAAGCAGAACACATTGTTGGAGTGTCCGAATGCATAGATAGAAGGCAGAAAGCCGTTCCATGGCTTTATTTCGCTTAGTTGCTTACTCTTGAGTAGAACTGCATTTTCACTCCAGGAATAAGCACCTTTGTAAAATGAGTCAAATTGAAGCAGAACACATTGTTGGAGTGTCAGAATGCATAGATAGAAGGCAAATAAGCGTTCCATGGCTTTATTTCGCTTAGTTGCTTACTCTTGAGTAGAACTGCATATTCACTCCAGGAATAAGCACCTTTGTAAAATGAGTCAAATTGAAGCAGAACACATTGTTGGAGTGTCAGAATGCATAGATAGAAGGCAAATAAGCGTTCCATGGCTTTATTTCGCTTAGTTGCTTACTCTTGAGTAGAACTGCATATTCACTCCAGGAATAAGCACCTTTGTAAAATGAGTCAAATTGAAGCAGAACACATTGTTGGAGTGTCAGAATGCATAGATAGAAGGCAAATAAGCGTTCCATGGCTTTATTTCGCTTAGTTGCTTACTCTTGAGTAGAACTGCATATTCACTCCAGGAATAAGCACCTTTGTAAAATGAGTCAAATTGAAGCAAAACACATTGTTGGAGAGTCAGAATGCATAGATAGAAGGCAAAAAGGCGTTCCATGGCTTTATTTCGCTTAGTTGCTTACTCTTGAGTAGAACTGCATATTCACTCCAGGAATAAGCACCTTTGTAAAATGAGTCAAATTGAAGCAGAACACATTGTTGGAGTGTCAGAATGCATAGATAGAAGGCAAATAAACGTTCCATGGCTTTATTTCGCTTAGTTGCTTACTCTTGAGTAGAACTGCATATTCACTCCAGGAATAAGCACCTTTGTAAAATGAGTCAAATTGAAGCAGAACACATTGTTGGAGTGTCCGAATGCATAGATAGAAGGCAAAAAGCCGTTCCATGGCTTTATTTCGCTTAGTTGCTTACTCTTGAGTAGAACTGCATTTTCACTCCAGGAATAAGCACCTTTGTAAAATGAGTCAAATTGAAGCAGAACACATTGTTGGAGTGTCAGAATGCATAGATAGAAGGCAAATAAGCGTTCCATGGCTTTATTTCGCTTAGTTGCTTACTCTTGAGTAGAACTGCATATTCACTCCAGGAATAAGCACCTTTGTAAAATGAGTCAAATTGAAGCAGAACACATTGTTGGAGTGTCAGAATGCATAGATAGAAGGCAAATAAGCGTTCCATGGCTTTATTTCGCTTAGTTGCTTACTCTTGAGTAGAACTGCATATTCACTGCAGGAATAAGCACCTTTGTAAAATGAGTCAAATTGAAGCAGAACACATTGTTGGAGTGTCAGAATGCATAGATAGAAGGCAAATAAGCGTTCCATGGCTTTATTTCGCTTAGTTGCTTACTCTTGAGTAGAACTGCATATTCACTCCAGGAATAAGCACCTTTGTAAAATGAGTCAAATTGAAGCAAAACACATTGTTGGAGAGTCAGAATGCATAGATAGAAGGCAAAAAGGCGTTCCATGGCTTTATTTCGCTTAGTTGCTTACTCTTGAGTAGAACTGCATATTCACTCCAGGAATAAGCACCTTTGTAAAATGAGTCAAATTGAAGCAGAACACATTGTTGGAGTGTCAGAATGCATAGATAGAAGGCAAATAAGCGTTCCATGGCTTTATTTCGCTTAGTTGCTTACTCTTGAGTAGAACTGCATATTCACTCCAGGAATAAGCACCGTTGTAAAATGAGTCAAATTGAAGCAGAACACATTGTTGGAGTGTTAGAATGCATAGATAGAAGGCAAATAAGCGTTCCATGGATTTATTTCGCTTAGTTGCTTACTCTTGAGTAGAACTGCATATTCACTCCAGGAATAAGCACCTTTGTAAAATGAGTCAAATTGAAGCAGAACACATTGTTGGAGTGTCAGAATGCATAGATAGAAGGCAAATAAGCGTTCCATGGCTTTATTTCGCTTAGTTGCTTACTCTTGAGTAGAACTGCATATTCACTCCAGGAATAAGCACCTTTGTAAAATGAGTCAAATTGAAGCAGAAGACATTGTTGGAGTGTCAGAATGCATAGATAGAAGGCAAATAAGCGTTCCATGGCTTTATTTCGCTTAGTTGCTTACTCTTGAGTAGAACTGCATATTCACTCCAGGAATAAGCACCTTTGTAAAATGAGTCAAATTGAAGCAGAACACATTGTTGGAGTGTCAGAATGCATAGATAGAAGGCAAATAAGCGTTCCATGGCTTTATTTCGCTTAGTTGCTTACTCTTGAGTAGAACTGCATATTCACTCCAGGAATAAGCACCTTTGTAAAATGAGTCAAATTGAAGCAGAAGACATTGTTGGAGTGTCAGAATGCATAGATAGAAGGCAAATAAGCGTTCCATGGCTTTATTTCGCTTAGTTGCTTACTCTTGAGTAGAACTGCATATTCACTCCAGGAATAAGCACCTTTGTAAAATGAGTCAAATTGAAGCAGAACACATTGTTGGAGTGTCCGAATGCATAGATAGAAGGCAAATAAGCGTTCCATGGCTTTATTTCGCTTAGTTGCTTACTCTTGAGTAGAACTGCATATTCACTCCAGTAATAAGCACCTTTGTAAAATGAGTCAAACTGAAGCAGAACACATTGTTGGAGTGTCAGAATGCATAGATAGAAGGCAAATAAGCGTTCCATGGCTTTATTTCGCTTAGTTGCTTACTCTTGAGTAGAACTGCATATTCACTCCAGGAATAAGCACCGTTGTAAAATGAGTCAAATTGAAGCAGAACACATTGTTGGAGTGTTAGAATGCATAGATAGAAGGCAAATAAGCGTTCCATGGATTTATTTCGCTTAGTTGCTTACTCTTGAGTAGAACTGCATATTCACTCCAGGAATAAGCACCTTTGTAAAATGAGTCAAATTGAAGCAGAACACATTGTTGGAGTGTCAGAATGCATAGATAGAAGGCAAATAAGCGTTCCATGGCTTTATTTCGCTTAGTTGCTTACTCTTGAGTAGAACTGCATATTCACTCCAGGAATAAGCACCTTTGTAAAATGAGTCAAATTGAAGCAGAAGACATTGTTGGAGTGTCAGAATGCATAGATAGAAGGCAAATAAGCGTTCCATGGCTTTATTTCGCTTAGTTGCTTACTCTTGAGTAGAACTGCATATTCACTCCAGGAATAAGCACCTTTGTAAAATGAGTCAAATTGAAGCAGAACACATTGTTGGAGTGTCAGAATGCATAGATAGAAGGCAAATAAGCGTTCCATGGCTTTATTTCGCTTAGTTGCTTACTCTTGAGTAGAACTGCATATTCACTCCAGGAATAAGCACCTTTGTAAAATGAGTCAAATTGAAGCAGAAGACATTGTTGGAGTGTCAGAATGCATAGATAGAAGGCAAATAAGCGTTCCATGGCTTTATTTCGCTTAGTTGCTTACTCTTGAGTAGAACTGCATATTCACTCCAGGAATAAGCACCTTTGTAAAATGAGTCAAATTGAAGCAGAACACATTGTTGGAGTGTCCGAATGCATAGATAGAAGGCAAATAAGCGTTCCATGGCTTTATTTCGCTTAGTTGCTTACTCTTGAGTAGAACTGCATATTCACTCCAGTAATAAGCACCTTTGTAAAATGAGTCAAACTGAAGCAGAACACATTGTTGGAGTGTCAGAATGCATAGATAGAAGGCAAATAAGCGTTCCATGGCTTTATTTCGCTTAGTTGCTTACTCTTGAGTAGAACTGCATATTCACTCCAGGAATAAGCACCTTTGTAAAATGAGTCAAATTGAAGCAGAACACATTGTTGGAGTGTCAGAATGCATAGATAGAAGGCAAATAAGCGTTCCATGGCTTTATTTCGCTTAGTTGCTTACTCTTGAGTAGAACTGCATATTCACTCCAAGAATAAGCACCTTTGTAAAATGAGTCAAACTGAAGCAGAACACATTGTTGGAGTGTCAGAATGCATAGATAGAAGGCAAATAAGCGTTCCATGGCTTTATTTCGCTTAGTTGCTTACTCTTGAGTAGAACTGCATATTCACTCCAGGAATAAGCACCTTTGTAAAATGAGTCAAACTGAAGCAGAACACATTGTTGGAGTGTCAGAATGCATAGATAGAAGGCAAAAAGGCGTTCCATGGCTTTATTTCGCTTAGTTGCTTACTCTTGAGTAGAACTGCATATTCACTCCAGTAATAAGCACCTTTGTAAAATGAGTCAAACTGAAGCAGAACACATTGTTGGAGTGTCAGAATGCATAGATAGAAGGCAAATAAGCGTTCCATGGCTTTATTTCGCTTAGTTGCTTACTCTTGAGTAGAACTGCATATTCACTCCAGGAATAAGCACCTTTGTAAAATGAGTCAAATTGAAGCAGAACAGATTGTTGGAGTGTCAGAATGCATAGATAGAAGGCAAATAAGCGTTCCATGGCTTTATTTCGCTTAGTTGCTTACTCTTGAGTAGAACTGCATATTCACTCCAGGAATAAGCACCTTTGTAAAATGAGTCAAACTGAAGCAGAACACATTGTTGGAGAGTCAGAATGCATACATAGAAGGCAAAAAGGCGTTCCATGGCTTTATTTCGCTTAGTTGCTTACTCTTGAGTAGAACTGCATATTCACTCCAGGAATAAGCACCTTTGTAAAATGAGTCAAATTGAAGCAGAACACATTGTTGGAGTGTCAGAATGCATAGATAGAAGGCAAATAAGCGTTCCATGGCTTTATTTCGCTTAGTTGCTTACTCTTGAGTAGAACTGCATATTCACTCCAGGAATAAGCACCTTTGTAAAATGAGTCAAATTGAAGCAGAACACATTGTTGGAGTGTCAGAATGCATAGATAGAAGGCAAATAAGCGTTCCATAGCTTTATTTCGCTTAGTTGCTTACTCTTGAGTAGAACTGCATATTCACTCCAGGAATAAGCACCTTTGTAAAATGAGTCAAATTGAAGCAGAACACATTGTTGGAGTGTCAGAATGCATAGATAGAAGGCAAATAAGCGTTCCATGGCTTTATTTCGCTTAGTTGCTTACTCTTGAGTAGAACTGCATATTCACTCCAGGAATAAGCACCTTTGTAAAATGAGTCAAATTGAAGCAGAACACATTGTTGGAGTGTCAGAATGCATAGATAGAAGGCAAATAAACGTTCCATGGCTTTATTTCGCTTAGTTGCTTACTCTTGAGTAGAACTGCATATTCACTCCAGGAATAAGCACCTTTGTAAAATGAGTCAAATTGAAGCAGAACACATTGTTGGAGTGTCCGAATGCATAGATAGAAGGCAAAAAGCCGTTCCATGGCTTTATTTCGCTTAGTTGCTTACTCTTGAGTAGAACTGCATATTCACTCCAGGAATAAGCACCTTTGTAAAATGAGTCAAATTGAAGCAGAACACATTGTTGGAGTGTCAGAATGCATAGATAGAAGGCAAATAAGCGTTCCATGGCTTTATTTCGCTTAGTTGCTTACTCTTGAGGAGAACTGCATATTCACTCCAGGAATAAGCACCTTGTAAAATGAGTCAAATTGAAGCAAAACACATTGTTGGAGAGTCAGAATGCATAGATAGAAGGCAAAAAGGCGTTCCATGGCTTTATTTCGCTTAGTTGCTTACTCTTGAGTAGAACTGCATATTCACTCCAGGAATAAGCACCTTTGTAAAATGAGTCAAATTGAAGCAGAACACATTGTTGGAGTGTCAGAATGCATAGATAGAAGGCAAATAAGCGTTCCATGGCTTTATTTCGCTTAGTTGCTTACTCTTGAGAAGAACTGCATATTCACTCCAGGAATAAGCACCTTTGTAAAATGAGTCAAATTGAAGCAGAACACATTGTTGGAGTGTTAGAATGCATAGATAGAAGGCAAATAAGCGTTCCATGGATTTATTTCGCTTAGTTGCTTACTCTTGAGTAGAACTGCATATTCACTCCAGGAATAGGCACCTTTGTAAAATGAGTCAAATTGAAGCAGAAGACATTGTTGGAGTGTCAGAATGCATAGATAGAAGGCAAAAAGGCGTTCCATGGCTTTATTTCGCTTAGTTGTTGCTTACTCTTGAGTAGAACTGCATATTCACTCCAGGAATAAGCACCTTTGTAAAATGAGTCAAATTGAAGCAGAACACATTGTTGGAGTGTCAGAATGCATAGATAGAAGGCAAATAAGCGTTCCATAGCTTTATTTCGCTTAGTTGCTTACTCTTGAGTAGAACTGCATATTCACTCCAGGAATAAGCACCTTTGTAAAATGAATCAAATTGAAGCAGAACACATTGTTGGAGTGTCCGAATGCATAGATAGAAGGCAAATAAGCGTTCCATAGCTTTATTTCGCTTAGTTGCTTACTCTTGAGTAGAACTGCATATTCACTCCAGGAATAAGCACCTTTGTAAAATGAATCAAATTGAAGCAGAACACATTGTTGGAGTGTCCGAATGCATAGATAGAAGGCAAATAAGCGTTCCATGGCTTTATTTCGCTTAGTTGCTTACTCTTGAGTAGAACTGCATATTCACTCCAGGAATAAGCACCTTTGTAAAATGAGTCAAATTGAAGCAGAACACATTGTTGGAGTGTCAGAATGCATAGATAGAAGGCAAATAAGCGTTCCATGGCTTTATTTCGCTTAGTTGCTTACTCTTGAGTAGAACTGCATATTCACTCCAGGAATAAGCACCTTTGTAAAATGAGTCAAATTGAAGCAGAACACATTGTTGGAGTGTCCGAATGCATAGATAGAAGGCAAATAAGCGTTCCATGGCTTTATTTCGCTTAGTTGCTTACTCTTGAGTAGAACTGCATATTCACTCCAGTAATAAAACCTTTGTAAAATGAGTCAAACTGAAGCAGAACACATTGTTGGAGTGTCAGAATGCATAGATAGAAGGCAAATAAGCGTTCCATGGCTTTATTTCGCTTAGTTGCTTACTCTTGAGTAGAACTGCATATTCACTCCAGGAATAAGCACCTTTGTAAAATGAGTCAAATTGAAGCAGAACACATTGTTGGAGTGTCAGAATGCATAGATAGAAGGCAAATAAGCGTTCCATGGCTTTATTTCGCTTAGTTGCTTACTCTTGAGTAGAACTGCATATTCACTCCAAGAATAAGCACCTTTGTAAAATGAGTCAAACTGAAGCAGAACACATTGTTGGAGTGTCAGAATGCATAGATAGAAGGCAAATAAGCGTTCCATGGCTTTATTTCGCTTAGTTGCTTACTCTTGAGTAGAACTGCATATTCACTCCAGGAATAAGCACCTTTGTAAAATGAGTCAAACTGAAGCAGAACACATTGTTGGAGTGTCAGAATGCATAGATAGAAGGCAAAAAGGCGTTCCATGGCTTTATTTCGCTTAGTTGCTTACTCTTGAGTAGAACTGCATATTCACTCCAGTAATAAGCACCTTTGTAAAATGAGTCAAACTGAAGCAGAACACATTGTTGGAGTGTCAGAATGCATAGATAGAAGGCAAATAAGCGTTCCATGGCTTTATTTCGCTTAGTTGCTTACTCTTGAGTAGAACTGCATATTCACTCCAGGAATAAGCACCTTTGTAAAATGAGTCAAACTGAAGCAGAACACATTGTTGGAGTGTCAGAATGCATAGATAGAAGGCAAAAAGGCGTTCCATGGCTTTATTTCGTTTAGTTGCTTACTCTTGAGTAGAACTGCATATTCACTCCAGGAATAAGCACCTTTGTAAAATGAGTCAAATTGAAGCAGAACACATTGTTGGAGTGTCAGAATGCATAGATAGAAGGCAAATAAGCGTTCCATGGCTTTATTTCGCTTAGTTGCTTACTCTTGAGTAGAACTGCATATTCACTCCAAGAATAAGCACCTTTGTAAAATGAGTCAAACTGAAGCAGAACACATTGTTGGAGTGTCAGAATGCATAGATAGAAGGCAAATAAGCGTTCCATGGCTTTATTTCGCTTAGTTGCTTACTCTTGAGTAGAACTGCATATTCACTCCAGGAATAAGCACCTTTGTAAAATGAGTCAAACTGAAGCAGAACACATTGTTGGAGTGTCAGAATGCATAGATAGAAGGCAAAAAGGCGTTCCATGGCTTTATTTCGCTTAGTTGCTTACTCTTGAGTAGAACTGCATATTCACTCCAGTAATAAGCACCTTTGTAAAATGAGTCAAACTGAAGCAGAACACATTGTTGGAGTGTCAGAATGCATAGATAGAAGGCAAATAAGCGTTCCATGGCTTTATTTCGCTTAGTTGCTTACTCTTGAGTAGAACTGCATATTCACTCCAGGAATAAGCACCTTTGTAAAATGAGTCAAACTGAAGCAGAACACATTGTTGGAGTGTCAGAATGCATAGATAGAAGGCAAAAAGGCGTTCCATGGCTTTATTTCGTTTAGTTGCTTACTCTTGAGTAGAACTGCATATTCACTCCAGGAATAAGCACCTTTGTAAAATGAGTCAAATTGAAGCAGAACACATTGTTGGAGTGTCAGAATGCATAGATAGAAGGCAAATAAGCGTTCCATGGCTTTATTTCGCTTAGTTGCTTACTCTTGAGTAGAACTGCATATTCACTCCAAGAATAAGCACCTTTGTAAAATGAGTCAAACTGAAGCAGAACACATTGTTGGAGTGTCAGAATGCATAGATAGAAGGCAAATAAGCGTTCCATGGCTTTATTTCGCTTAGTTGCTTACTCTTGAGTAGAACTGCATATTCACTCCAGGAATAAGCACCTTTGTAAAATGAGTCAAACTGAAGCAGAACACATTGTTGGAGTGTCAGAATGCATAGATAGAAGGCAAAAAGGCGTTCCATGGCTTTATTTCGCTTAGTTGCTTACTCTTGAGTAGAACTGCATATTCACTCCAGTAATAAGCACCTTTGTAAAATGAGTCAAACTGAAGCAGAACACATTGTTGGAGTGTCAGAATGCATAGATAGAAGGCAAATAAGCGTTCCATGGCTTTATTTCGCTTAGTTGCTTACTCTTGAGTAGAACTGCATATTCACTCCAGGAATAAGCACCTTTGTAAAATGAGTCAAACTGAAGCAGAACACATTGTTGGAGTGTCAGAATGCATAGATAGAAGGCAAAAAGGCGTTCCATGGCTTTATTTCGTTTAGTTGCTTACTCTTGAGTAGAACTGCATATTCACTCCAGGAATAAGCACCTTTGTAAAATGAGTCAAATTGAAGCAGAACACATTGTTGGAGTGTCAGAATGCATAGATAGAAGGCAAATAAGCGTTCCATGGCTTTATTTCGCTTAGTTGCTTACTCTTGAGTAGAACCGCATATTCACTCCAGGAATAAGCACCTTTGTAAAATGAGTCAAATTGAAGCAGAACACATTGTTGGAGTGTCAGAATGCATAGATAGAAGGCAAATAAGCGTTCCATGGCTTTATTTCGCTTAGTTGCTTACTCTTGAGTAGAACTGCATATTCACTCCAGGAATAAGCACCTTTGTAAAATGAGTCAAACTGAAGCAGAACACATTGTTGGAGAGTCAGAATGCATAGATAGAAGGCAAAAAGGCGTTCCATGGCTTTATTTCGCTTAGTTGCTTACTCTTGAGTAGAACTGCATATTCACTCCAGGAATAAGCACCTTTGTAAAATGAGTCAAATTGAAGCAGAACACATTGTTGGAGTGTCAGAATGCATAGATAGAAGGCAAATAAGCGTTCCATGGCTTTATTTCGCTTAGTTGCTTACTCTTGAGGAGAACTGCATATTCACTCCAGGAATAAGCACCTTTGTAAAATGAGTCAAATTGAAGCAAAACACATTGTTGGAGAGTCAGAATGCATAGATAGAAGGCAAAAAGGCGATCCATGGCTTTATTTCGCTTAGTTGCTTACTCTTGAGTAGAACTGCATATTCACTCCAGGAATAAGCACCTTTGTAAAATGAGTCAAATTGAAGCAGAACACATTGTTGGAGTGTCAGAATGCATAGATAGAAGGCAAATAAGCGTTCCATGGCTTTATTTCGCTTAGTTGCTTACTCTTGAGTAGAACTGCATATTCACTCCAAGAATAAGCACCTTTGTAAAATGAGTCAAACTGAAGCAGAACACATTGTTGGAGTGTCAGAATGCATAGATAGAAGGCAAATAAGCGTTCCATGGCTTTATTTCGCTTAGTTGCTTACTCTTGAGTAGAACTGCATATTCACTCCAAGAATAAGCACCTTTGTAAAATGAGTCAAACTGAAGCAGAACACATTGTTGGAGTGTCAGAATGCATAGATAGAAGGCAAATAAGCGTTCCATGGCTTTATTTCGCTTAGTTGCTTACTCTTGAGTAGAACTGCATATTCACTCCAGGAATAAGCACCTTTGTAAAATGAGTCAAACTGAAGCAGAACACATTGTTGGAGTGTCAGAATGCATAGATAGAAGGCAAAAAGGCGTTCCATGGCTTTATTTCGCTTAGTTGCTTACTCTTGAGTAGAACTGCATATTCACTCCAGTAATAAGCACCTTTGTAAAATGAGTCAAACTGAAGCAGAACACATTGTTGGAGTGTCAGAATGCATAGATAGAAGGCAAATAAGCGTTCCATGGCTTTATTTCGCTTAGTTGCTTACTCTTGAGTAGAACTGCATATTCACTCCAGGAATAAGCACCTTTGTAAAATGAGTCAAACTGAAGCAGAACACATTGTTGGAGTGTCAGAATGCATAGATAGAAGGCAAAAAGGCGTTCCATGGCTTTATTTCGCTTAGTTGCTTACTCTTGAGTAGAACTGCATATTCACTCCAGGAATAAGCACCTTTGTAAAATGAGTCAAATTGAAGCAGAACACATTGTTGGAGTGTCAGAATGCATAGATAGAAGGCAAATAAGCGTTCCATGGCTTTATTTCGCTTAGTTGCTTACTCTTGAGTAGAACTGCATATTCACTCCAGGAATAAGCACCTTTGTAAAATGAGTCAAACTGAAGCAGAACACATTGTTGGAGAGTCAGAATGCATAGATAGAAGGCAAAAAGGCGTTCCATGGCTTTATTTCGCTTAGTTGCTTACTCTTGAGTAGAACTGCATATTCACTCCAGGAATAAGCACCTTTGTAAAATGAGTCAAATTGAAGCAGAACACATTGTTGGAGTGTCAGAATGCATAGATAGAAGGCAAATAAGCGTTCCATGGCTTTATTTCGCTTAGTTGCTTACTCTTGAGTAGAACTGCATATTCACTCCAGGAATAAGCACCTTTGTAAAATGAGTCAAATTGAAGCAGAACACATTGTTGGAGTGTCAGAATGCATAGATAGAAGGCAAATAAGCGTTCCATAGCTTTATTTCGCTTAGTTGCTTACTCTTGAGTAGAACTGCATATTCACTCCAGGAATAAGCACCTTTGTAAAATGAGTCAAATTGAAGCAGAACACATTGTTGGAGTGTCAGAATGCATAGATAGAAGGCAAATAAGCGTTCCATGGCTTTATTTCGCTTAGTTGCTTACTCTTGAGTAGAACTGCATATTCACTCCAGGAATAAGCACCTTTGTAAAATGAGTCAAATTGAAGCAGAACACATTGTTGGAGTGTCAGAATGCATAGATAGAAGGCAAATAAACGTTCCATGGCTTTATTTCGCTTAGTTGCTTACTCTTGAGTAGAACTGCATATTCACTCCAGGAATAAGCACCTTTGTAAAATGAGTCAAATTGAAGCAGAACACATTGTTGGAGTGTCCGAATGCATAGATAGAAGGCAAAAAGCCGTTCCATGGCTTTATTTCGCTTAGTTGCTTACTCTTGAGTAGAACTGCATATTCACTCCAGGAATAAGCACCTTTGTAAAATGAGTCAAATTGAAGCAGAACACATTGTTGGAGTGTCAGAATGCATAGATAGAAGGCAAATAAGCGTTCCATGGCTTTATTTCGCTTAGTTGCTTACTCTTGAGGAGAACTGCATATTCACTCCAGGAATAAGCACCTTTGTAAAATGAGTCAAATTGAAGCAAAACACATTGTTGGAGAGTCAGAATGCATAGATAGAAGGCAAAAAGGCGATCCATGGCTTTATTTCGCTTAGTTGCTTACTCTTGAGTAGAACTGCATATTCACTCCAGGAATAAGCACCTTTGTAAAATGAGTCAAATTGAAGCAGAACACATTGTTGGAGTGTCAGAATGCATAGATAGAAAGCAAATAAGCGTTCCATGGCTTTATTTCGCTTAGTTGCTTACTCTTGAGAAGAACTGCATATTCACTCCAGGAATAAGCACCTTTGTAAAATGAGTCAAATTGAAGCAGAACACATTGTTGGAGTGTTAGAATGCATAGATAGAAGGCAAATAAGCGTTCCATGGATTTATTTCGCTTAGTTGCTTACTCTTGAGTAGAACTGCATATTCACTCCAGGAATAGGCACCTTTGTAAAATGAGTCAAATTGAAGCAGAAGACATTGTTGGAGTGTCAGAATGCATAGATAGAAGGCAAATAAGCGTTCCATGGCTTTATTTCGCTTAGTTGTTGCTTACTCTTGAGTAGAACTGCATATTCACTCCAGGAATAAGCACCTTTGTAAAATGAGTCAAATTGAAGCAGAACACATTGTTGGAGTGTCAGAATGCATAGATAGAAGGCAAATAAGCGTTCCATAGCTTTATTTCGCTTAGTTGCTTACTCTTGAGTAGAACTGCATATTCACTCCGGAAATAAGCACCTTTGTAAAATGAGTCAAATTGAAGCAGAACACATTGTTGGAGTGTCAGAATGCATAGATAGAAGGCAAATAAGCGTTCCATGGCTTTATTTCGCTTAGTTGCTTACTCTTGAGTAGAACTGCATATTCACTCCAGGAATAAGCACCTTTGTAAAATGAGTCAAACTGAAGCAGAACACATTGTTGGAGTGTCAGAATGCATAGATAGAAGGCAAAAAGGCGTTCCATGGCTTTATTTCGCTTAGTTGCTTACTCTTGAGTAGAACTGCATATTCACTCCAGGAATAAGCACCTTTGTAAAATGAGTCAAATTGAAGCAGAACAGATTGTTGGAGTGTCAGAATGCATAGATAGAAGGCAAATAAGCGTTCCATGGCTTTATTTCGCTTAGTTGCTTACTCTTGAGTAGAACCGCATATTCACTCCAGGAATAAGCACCTTTGTAAAATGAGTCAAATTGAAGCAGAACACATTGTTGGAGTGTCAGAATGCATAGATAGAAGGCAAATAAGCGTTCCATGGCTTTATTTCGCTTAGTTGCTTACTCTTGAGTAGAACTGCATATTCACTCCAGGAATAAGCACCTTTGTAAAATGAGTCAAACTGAAGCAGAACATTGTTGGAGAGTCAGAATGCATACATAGAAGGCAAAAAGGCGTTCCATGGCTTTATTTCGCTTAGTTGCTTACTCTTGAGTAGAACTGCATATTCACTCCAGGAATAAGCACCTTTGTAAAATGAGTCAAATTGAAGCAGAACACATTGTTGGAGTGTCAGAATGCATAGATAGAAGGCAAATAAGCGTTCCATGGCTTTATTTCGCTTAGTTGCTTACTCTTGAGTAGAACTGCATATTCACTCCAGGAATAAGCACCTTTGTAAAATGAGTCAAATTGAAGCAGAACACATTGTTGGAGTGTCAGAATGCATAGATAGAAGGCAAATAAGCGTTCCATAGCTTTATTTCGCTTAGTTGCTTACTCTTGAGTAGAACTGCATATTCACTCCAGGAATAAGCACCTTTGTAAAATGAGTCAAATTGAAGCAGAACACATTGTTGGAGTGTCAGAATGCATAGATAGAAGGCAAATAAGCGTTCCATGGCTTTATTTCGCTTAGTTGCTTACTCTTGAGTAGAACTGCATATTCACTCCAGGAATAAGCACCTTTGTAAAATGAGTCAAATTGAAGCAGAACACATTGTTGGAGTGTCAGAATGCATAGATAGAAGGCAAATAAACGTTCCATGGCTTTATTTCGCTTAGTTGCTTACTCTTGAGTAGAACTGCATATTCACTCCAGGAATAAGCACCTTTGTAAAATGAGTCAAATTGAAGCAGAACACATTGTTGGAGTGTCCGAATGCATAGATAGAAGGCAAAAAGGCGTTCCATGGCTTTATTTCGCTTAGTTGCTTACTCTTGAGTAGAACTGCATATTCACTCCAGGAATAAGCACCTTTGTAAAATGAGTCAAATTGAAGCAGAACACATTGTTGGAGTGTCAGAATGCATAGATAGAAGGCAAATAAGCGTTCCATGGCTTTATTTCGCTTAGTTGCTTACTCTTGAGTAGAACTGCATATTCACTCCAGTAATAAGCACCTTTGTAAAATGAGTCAAACTGAAGCAGAACACATTGTTGGAGTGTCAGAATGCATAGATAGAAGGCAAATAAGCGTTCCATGGCTTTATTTCGCTTAGTTGCTTACTCTTGAGTAGAACTGCATATTCACTCCAGGAATAAGCACCTTTGTAAAATGAGTCAAATTGAAGCAGAACACATTGTTGGAGTGTCAGAATGCATAGATAGAAGGCAAATAAGCGTTCCATGGCTTTATTTCGCTTAGTTGCTTACTCTTGAGTAGAACTGCATATTCACTCCAAGAATAAGCACCTTTGTAAAATGAGTCAAACTGAAGCAGAACACATTGTTGGAGTGTCAGAATGCATAGATAGAAGGCAAATAAGCGTTCCATGGCTTTATTTCGCTTAGTTGCTTACTCTTGAGTAGAACTGCATATTCACTCCAGGAATAAGCACCTTTGTAAAATGAGTCAAATTGAAGCAGAACACATTGTTGGAGTGTCAGAATGCATAGATAGAAGGCAAAAAGCCGTTCCATGGCTTTATTTCGCTTAGTTGCTTACTCTTGAGTAGAACTGCATATTCACTCCAGGAATAAGCACCTTTGTAAAATGAGTCAAATTGAAGCAGAACACATTGTTGGAGTGTCAGAATGCATAGATAGAAGGCAAATAAGCGTTCCATGGCTTTATTTCGCTTAGTTGCTTACTCTTGAGTAGAACTGCATATTCACTCCAGTAATAAGCACCTTTGTAAAATGAGTCAAACTGAAGCAGAACACATTGTTGGAGTGTCAGAATGCATAGATAGAAGGCAAATAAGCGTTCCATGGCTTTATTTCGCTTAGTTGCTTACTCTTGAGTAGAACTGCATATTCACTCCAGGAATAAGCACCTTTGTAAAATGAGTCAAATTGAAGCAGAACACATTGTTGGAGTGTCAGAATGCATAGATAGAAGGCAAATAAGCGTTCCATGGCTTTATTTCGCTTAGTTGCTTACTCTTGAGTAGAACTGCATATTCACTCCAAGAATAAGCACCTTTGTAAAATGAGTCAAACTGAAGCAGAACACATTGTTGGAGTGTCAGAATGCATAGATAGAAGGCAAATAAGCGTTCCATGGCTTTATTTCGCTTAGTTGCTTACTCTTGAGTAGAACTGCATATTCACTCCAGGAATAAGCACCTTTGTAAAATGAGTCAAACTGAAGCAGAACACATTGTTGGAGTGTCAGAATGCATAGATAGAAGGCAAAAAGGCGTTCCATGGCTTTATTTCGCTTAGTTGCTTACTCTTGAGTAGAACTGCATATTCACTCCAGTAATAAGCACCTTTGTAAAATGAGTCAAACTGAAGCAGAACACATTGTTGGAGTGTCAGAATGCATAGATAGAAGGCAAATAAGCGTTCCATGGCTTTATTTCGCTTAGTTGCTTACTCTTGAGTAGAACTGCATATTCACTCCAGGAATAAGCACCTTTGTAAAATGAGTCAAACTGAAGCAGAACACATTGTTGGAGTGTCAGAATGCATAGATAGAAGGCAAAAAGGCGTTCCATGGCTTTATTTCGTTTAGTTGCTTACTCTTGAGTAGAACTGCATATTCACTCCAGGAATAAGCACCTTTGTAAAATGAGTCAAATTGAAGCAGAACACATTGTTGGAGTGTCAGAATGCATAGATAGAAGGCAAATAAGCGTTCCATGGCTTTATTTCGCTTAGTTGCTTACTCTTGAGTAGAACTGCATATTCACTCCAAGAATAAGCACCTTTGTAAAATGAGTCAAACTGAAGCAGAACACATTGTTGGAGTGTCAGAATGCATAGATAGAAGGCAAATAAGCGTTCCATGGCTTTATTTCGCTTAGTTGCTTACTCTTGAGTAGAACTGCATATTCACTCCAGGAATAAGCACCTTTGTAAAATGAGTCAAACTGAAGCAGAACACATTGTTGGAGTGTCAGAATGCATAGATAGAAGGCAAAAAGGCGTTCCATGGCTTTATTTCGCTTAGTTGCTTACTCTTGAGTAGAACTGCATATTCACTCCAGTAATAAGCACCTTTGTAAAATGAGTCAAACTGAAGCAGAACACATTGTTGGAGTGTCAGAATGCATAGATAGAAGGCAAATAAGCGTTCCATAGCTTTATTTCGCTTAGTTGCTTACTCTTGAGTAGAACTGCATATTCACTCCGGAAATAAGCACCTTTGTAAAATGAGTCAAATTGAAGCAGAACACATTGTTGGAGTGTCAGAATGCATAGATAGAAGGCAAATAAGCGTTCCATGGCTTTATTTCGCTTAGTTGCTTACTCTTGAGTAGAACTGCATATTCACTCCAGGAATAAGCACCTTTGTAAAATGAGTCAAACTGAAGCAGAACACATTGTTGGAGTGTCAGAATGCATAGATAGAAGGCAAAAAGGCGTTCCATGGCTTTATTTCGCTTAGTTGCTTACTCTTGAGTAGAACTGCATATTCACTCCAGGAATAAGCACCTTTGTAAAATGAGTCAAATTGAAGCAGAACAGATTGTTGGAGTGTCAGAATGCATAGATAGAAGGCAAATAAGCGTTCCATGGCTTTATTTCGCTTAGTTGCTTACTCTTGAGTAGAACCGCATATTCACTCCAGGAATAAGCACCTTTGTAAAATGAGTCAAATTGAAGCAGAACACATTGTTGGAGTGTCAGAATGCATAGATAGAAGGCAAATAAGCGTTCCATGGCTTTATTTCGCTTAGTTGCTTACTCTTGAGTAGAACTGCATATTCACTCCAGGAATAAGCACCTTTGTAAAATGAGTCAAACTGAAGCAGAACACATTGTTGGAGAGTCAGAATGCATACATAGAAGGCAAAAAGGCGTTCCATGGCTTTATTTCGCTTAGTTGCTTACTCTTGAGTAGAACTGCATATTCACTCCAGGAATAAGCACCTTTGTAAAATGAGTCAAATTGAAGCAGAACACATTGTTGGAGTGTCAGAATGCATAGATAGAAGGCAAATAAGCGTTCCATGGCTTTATTTCGCTTAGTTGCTTACTCTTGAGTAGAACTGCATATTCACTCCAGGAATAAGCACCTTTGTAAAATGAGTCAAATTGAAGCAGAACACATTGTTGGAGTGTCAGAATGCATAGATAGAAGGCAAATAAGCGTTCCATAGCTTTATTTCGCTTAGTTGCTTACTCTTGAGTAGAACTGCATATTCACTCCAGGAATAAGCACCTTTGTAAAATGAGTCAAATTGAAGCAGAACACATTGTTGGAGTGTCAGAATGCATAGATAGAAGGCAAATAAGCGTTCCATGGCTTTATTTCGCTTAGTTGCTTACTCTTGAGTAGAACTGCATATTCACTCCAGGAATAAGCACCTTTGTAAAATGAGTCAAATTGAAGCAGAACACATTGTTGGAGTGTCAGAATGCATAGATAGAAGGCAAATAAACGTTCCATGGCTTTATTTCGCTTAGTTGCTTACTCTTGAGTAGAACTGCATATTCACTCCAGGAATAAGCACCTTTGTAAAATGAGTCAAATTGAAGCAGAACACATTGTTGGAGTGTCCGAATGCATAGATAGAAGGCAAAAAGCCGTTCCATGGCTTTATTTCGCTTAGTTGCTTACTCTTGAGTAGAACTGCATATTCACTCCAGGAATAAGCACCTTTGTAAAATGAGTCAAATTGAAGCAGAACACATTGTTGGAGTGTCAGAATGCATAGATAGAAGGCAAATAAGCGTTCCATGGCTTTATTTCGCTTAGTTGCTTACTCTTGAGTAGAACTGCATATTCACTCCAGTAATAAGCACCTTTGTAAAATGAGTCAAACTGAAGCAGAACACATTGTTGGAGTGTCAGAATGCATAGATAGAAGGCAAATAAGCGTTCCATGGCTTTATTTCGCTTAGTTGCTTACTCTTGAGTAGAACTGCATATTCACTCCAGGAATAAGCACCTTTGTAAAATGAGTCAAATTGAAGCAGAACACATTGTTGGAGTGTCAGAATGCATAGATAGAAGGCAAATAAGCGTTCCATGGCTTTATTTCGCTTAGTTGCTTACTCTTGAGTAGAACTGCATATTCACTCCAGGAATAAGCACCTTTGTAAAATGAGTCAAATTGAAGCAGAAAACATTGTTGGAGTGTCAGAATGCATAGATAGAAGGCAAATAAGCGTTCCATGGCTTTATTTCGCTTAGTTGCTTACTCTTGAGTAGAACTGCATATTCACTCCAGGAATAAGCACCTTTGTAAAATGAGTCAAACTGAAGCAGAACACATTGTTGGAGTGTCAGAATGCATAGATAGAAGGCAAAAAGGCGTTCCATGGCTTTATTTCGCTTAGTTGCTTACTCTTGAGTAGAACTGCATATTCACTCCAGGAATAAGCACCTTTGTAAAATGAGTCAAATTGAAGCAGAACAGATTGTTGGAGTGTCAGAATGCATAGATAGAAGGCAAATAAGCGTTCCATGGCTTTATTTCGCTTAGTTGCTTACTCTTGAGTAGAACCGCATATTCACTCCAGGAATAAGCACCTTTGTAAAATGAGTCAAATTGAAGCAGAACACATTGTTGGAGTGTCAGAATGCATAGATAGAAGGCAAATAAGCGTTCCATGGCTTTATTTCGCTTAGTTGCTTACTCTTGAGTAGAACTGCATATTCACTCCAGGAATAAGCACCTTTGTAAAATGAGTCAAATTGAAGCAGAACACATTGTTGGAGTGTCAGAATGCATAGATAGAAGGCAAATAAACGTTCCATGGCTTTATTTCGCTTAGTTGCTTACTCTTGAGTAGAACTGCATATTCACTCCAGGAATAAGCACCTTTGTAAAATGAGTCAAATTGAAGCAGAACACATTGTTGGAGTGTCCGAATGCATAGATAGAAGGCAAAAAGCCGTTCCATGGCTTTATTTCGCTTAGTTGCTTACTCTTGAGTAGAACTGCATATTCACTCCAGGAATAAGCACCTTTGTAAAATGAGTCAAATTGAAGCAGAACACATTGTTGGAGTGTCAGAATGCATAGATAGAAGGCAAATAAGCGTTCCATGGCTTTATTTCGCTTAGTTGCTTACTCTTGAGTAGAACTGCATATTCACTCCAGTAATAAGCACCTTTGTAAAATGAGTCAAACTGAAGCAGAACACATTGTTGGAGTGTCAGAATGCATAGATAGAAGGCAAATAAGCGTTCCATGGCTTTATTTCGCTTAGTTGCTTACTCTTGAGTAGAACTGCATATTCACTCCAGGAATAAGCACCTTTGTAAAATGAGTCAAATTGAAGCAGAACACATTGTTGGAGTGTCAGAATGCATAGATAGAAGGCAAATAAGCGTTCCATGGCTTTATTTCGCTTAGTTGCTTACTCTTGAGTAGAACTGCATATTCACTCCAGGAATAAGCACCTTTGTAAAATGAGTCAAATTGAAGCAGAACACATTGTTGGAGTGTCAGAATGCATAGATAGAAGGCAAATAAGCGTTCCATGGCTTTATTTCGCTTAGTTGCTTACTCTTGAGTAGAACTGCATATTCACTCCAGGAATAAGCACCTTTGTAAAATGAGTCAAACTGAAGCAGAACACATTGTTGGAGTGTCAGAATGCATAGATAGAAGGCAAAAAGGCGTTCCATGGCTTTATTTCGCTTAGTTGCTTACTCTTGAGTAGAACTGCATATTCACTCCAGGAATAAGCACCTTTGTAAAATGAGTCAAATTGAAGCAGAACAGATTGTTGGAGTGTCAGAATGCATAGATAGAAGGCAAATAAGCGTTCCATGGCTTTATTTCGCTTAGTTGCTTACTCTTGAGTAGAACCGCATATTCACTCCAGGAATAAGCACCTTTGTAAAATGAGTCAAATTGAAGCAGAACACATTGTTGGAGTGTCAGAATGCATAGATAGAAGGCAAATAAGCGTTCCATGGCTTTATTTCGCTTAGTTGCTTACTCTTGAGTAGAACTGCATATTCACTCCAGGAATAAGCACCTTTGTAAAATGAGTCAAACTGAAGCAGAACACATTGTTGGAGAGTCAGAATGCATACATAGAAGGCAAAAAGGCGTTCCATGGCTTTATTTCGCTTAGTTGCTTACTCTTGAGTAGAACTGCATATTCACTCCAGGAATAAGCACCTTTGTAAAATGAGTCAAATTGAAGCAGAACACATTGTTGGAGTGTCAGAATGCATAGATAGAAGGCAAATAAGCGTTCCATGGCTTTATTTCGCTTAGTTGCTTACTCTTGAGTAGAACTGCATATTCACTCCAGGAATAAGCACCTTTGTAAAATGAGTCAAATTGAAGCAGAACACATTGTTGGAGTGTCAGAATGCATAGATAGAAGGCAAATAAGCGTTCCATAGCTTTATTTCGCTTAGTTGCTTACTCTTGAGTAGAACTGCATATTCACTCCAGGAATAAGCACCTTTGTAAAATGAGTCAAATTGAAGCAGAACACATTGTTGGAGTGTCAGAATGCATAGATAGAAGGCAAATAAGCGTTCCATGGCTTTATTTCGCTTAGTTGCTTACTCTTGAGTAGAACTGCATATTCACTCCAGGAATAAGCACCTTTGTAAAATGAGTCAAATTGAAGCAGAACACATTGTTGGAGTGTCAGAATGCATAGATAGAAGGCAAATAAACGTTCCATGGCTTTATTTCGCTTAGTTGCTTACTCTTGAGTAGAACTGCATATTCACTCCAGGAATAAGCACCTTTGTAAAATGAGTCAAATTGAAGCAGAACACATTGTTGGAGTGTCCGAATGCATAGATAGAAGGCAAAAAGCCGTTCCATGGCTTTATTTCGCTTAGTTGCTTACTCTTGAGTAGAACTGCATATTCACTCCAGGAATAAGCACCTTTGTAAAATGAGTCAAATTGAAGCAGAACACATTGTTGGAGTGTCAGAATGCATAGATAGAAGGCAAATAAGCGTTCCATGGCTTTATTTCGCTTAGTTGCTTACTCTTGAGTAGAACTGCATATTCACTCCAGTAATAAGCACCTTTGTAAAATGAGTCAAACTGAAGCAGAACACATTGTTGGAGTGTCAGAATGCATAGATAGAAGGCAAATAAGCGTTCCATGGCTTTATTTCGCTTAGTTGCTTACTCTTGAGTAGAACTGCATATTCACTCCAGGAATAAGCACCTTTGTAAAATGAGTCAAATTGAAGCAGAACACATTGTTGGAGTGTCAGAATGCATAGATAGAAGGCAAATAAGCGTTCCATGGCTTTATTTCGCTTAGTTGCTTACTCTTGAGTAGAACTGCATATTCACTCCAAGAATAAGCACCTTTGTAAAATGAGTCAAACTGAAGCAGAACACATTGTTGGAGTGTCAGAATGCATAGATAGAAGGCAAATAAGCGTTCCATGGCTTTATTTCGCTTAGTTGCTTACTCTTGAGTAGAACTGCATATTCACTCCAGGAATAAGCACCTTTGTAAAATGAGTCAAATTGAAGCAGAACACATTGTTGGAGTGTCAGAATGCATAGATAGAAGGCAAAAAGCCGTTCCATGGCTTTATTTCGCTTAGTTGCTTACTCTTGAGTAGAACTGCATATTCACTCCAGGAATAAGCACCTTTGTAAAATGAGTCAAATTGAAGCAGAACACATTGTTGGAGTGTCAGAATGCATAGATAGAAGGCAAATAAGCGTTCCATGGCTTTATTTCGCTTAGTTGCTTACTCTTGAGTAGAACTGCATATTCACTCCAGTAATAAGCACCTTTGTAAAATGAGTCAAACTGAAGCAGAACACATTGTTGGAGTGTCAGAATGCATAGATAGAAGGCAAATAAGCGTTCCATGGCTTTATTTCGCTTAGTTGCTTACTCTTGAGTAGAACTGCATATTCACTCCAGGAATAAGCACCTTTGTAAAATGAGTCAAATTGAAGCAGAACACATTGTTGGAGTGTCAGAATGCATAGATAGAAGGCAAATAAGCGTTCCATGGCTTTATTTCGCTTAGTTGCTTACTCTTGAGTAGAACTGCATATTCACTCCAAGAATAAGCACCTTTGTAAAATGAGTCAAACTGAAGCAGAACACATTGTTGGAGTGTCAGAATGCATAGATAGAAGGCAAATAAGCGTTCCATGGCTTTATTTCGCTTAGTTGCTTACTCTTGAGTAGAACTGCATATTCACTCCAGGAATAAGCACCTTTGTAAAATGAGTCAAACTGAAGCAGAACACATTGTTGGAGTGTCAGAATGCATAGATAGAAGGCAAAAAGGCGTTCCATGGCTTTATTTCGCTTAGTTGCTTACTCTTGAGTAGAACTGCATATTCACTCCAGTAATAAGCACCTTTGTAAAATGAGTCAAACTGAAGCAGAACACATTGTTGGAGTGTCAGAATGCATAGATAGAAGGCAAATAAGCGTTCCATGGCTTTATTTCGCTTAGTTGCTTACTCTTGAGTAGAACTGCATATTCACTCCAGGAATAAGCACCTTTGTAAAATGAGTCAAACTGAAGCAGAACACATTGTTGGAGTGTCAGAATGCATAGATAGAAGGCAAAAAGGCGTTCCATGGCTTTATTTCGTTTAGTTGCTTACTCTTGAGTAGAACTGCATATTCACTCCAGGAATAAGCACCTTTGTAAAATGAGTCAAATTGAAGCAGAACACATTGTTGGAGTGTCAGAATGCATAGATAGAAGGCAAATAAGCGTTCCATGGCTTTATTTCGCTTAGTTGCTTACTCTTGAGTAGAACTGCATATTCACTCCAAGAATAAGCACCTTTGTAAAATGAGTCAAACTGAAGCAGAACACATTGTTGGAGTGTCAGAATGCATAGATAGAAGGCAAATAAGCGTTCCATGGCTTTATTTCGCTTAGTTGCTTACTCTTGAGTAGAACTGCATATTCACTCCAGGAATAAGCACCTTTGTAAAATGAGTCAAACTGAAGCAGAACACATTGTTGGAGTGTCAGAATGCATAGATAGAAGGCAAAAAGGCGTTCCATGGCTTTATTTCGCTTAGTTGCTTACTCTTGAGTAGAACTGCATATTCACTCCAGTAATAAGCACCTTTGTAAAATGAGTCAAACTGAAGCAGAACACATTGTTGGAGTGTCAGAATGCATAGATAGAAGGCAAATAAGCGTTCCATGGCTTTATTTCGCTTAGTTGCTTACTCTTGAGTAGAACTGCATATTCACTCCAGGAATAAGCACCTTTGTAAAATGAGTCAAACTGAAGCAGAACACATTGTTGGAGTGTCAGAATGCATAGATAGAAGGCAAAAAGGCGTTCCATGGCTTTATTTCGTTTAGTTGCTTACTCTTGAGTAGAACTGCATATTCACTCCAGGAATAAGCACCTTTGTAAAATGAGTCAAATTGAAGCAGAACACATTGTTGGAGTGTCAGAATGCATAGATAGAAGGCAAATAAGCGTTCCATGGCTTTATTTCGCTTAGTTGCTTACTCTTGAGAAGAACTGCATATTCACTCCAGGAATAAGCACCTTTGTAAAATGAGTCAAATTGAAGCAGAACACATTGTTGGAGTGTCAGAATGCATAGATAGAAGGCAAATAAGCGTTCCATGGCTTTATTTCGCTTAGTTGCTTACTCTTGAGGAGAACTGCATATTCACTCCAGGAATAAGCACCTTTGTAAAATGAGTCAAATTGAAGCAAAACACATTGTTGGAGAGTCAGAATGCATAGATAGAAGGCAAAAAGGCGATCCATGGCTTTATTTCGCTTAGTTGCTTACTCTTGAGTAGAACTGCATATTCACTCCAGGAATAAGCACCTTTGTAAAATGAGTCAAATTGAAGCAGAACACATTGTTGGAGTGTCAGAATGCATAGATAGAAGGCAAATAAGCGTTCCATGGCTTTATTTCGCTTAGTTGCTTACTCTTGAGTAGAACTGCATATTCACTCCAAGAATAAGCACCTTTGTAAAATGAGTCAAACTGAAGCAGAACACATTGTTGGAGTGTCAGAATGCATAGATAGAAGGCAAATAAGCGTTCCATGGCTTTATTTCGCTTAGTTGCTTACTCTTGAGTAGAACTGCATATTCACTCCAAGAATAAGCACCTTTGTAAAATGAGTCAAACTGAAGCAGAACACATTGTTGGAGTGTCAGAATGCATAGATAGAAGGCAAATAAGCGTTCCATGGCTTTATTTCGCTTAGTTGCTTACTCTTGAGTAGAACTGCATATTCACTCCAGGAATAAGCACCTTTGTAAAATGAGTCAAACTGAAGCAGAACACATTGTTGGAGTGTCAGAATGCATAGATAGAAGGCAAAAAGGCGTTCCATGGCTTTATTTCGCTTAGTTGCTTACTCTTGAGTAGAACTGCATATTCACTCCAGTAATAAGCACCTTTGTAAAATGAGTCAAACTGAAGCAGAACACATTGTTGGAGTGTCAGAATGCATAGATAGAAGGCAAATAAGCGTTCCATGGCTTTATTTCGCTTAGTTGCTTACTCTTGAGTAGAACTGCATATTCACTCCAGGAATAAGCACCTTTGTAAAATGAGTCAAACTGAAGCAGAACACATTGTTGGAGTGTCAGAATGCATAGATAGAAGGCAAAAAGGCGTTCCATGGCTTTATTTCGCTTAGTTGCTTACTCTTGAGTAGAACTGCATATTCACTCCAGGAATAAGCACCTTTGTAAAATGAGTCAAATTGAAGCAGAACACATTGTTGGAGTGTCAGAATGCATAGATAGAAGGCAAATAAGCGTTCCATGGCTTTATTTCGCTTAGTTGCTTACTCTTGAGTAGAACCGCATATTCACTCCAGGAATAAGCACCTTTGTAAAATGAGTCAAATTGAAGCAGAACACATTGTTGGAGTGTCAGAATGCATAGATAGAAGGCAAATAAGCGTTCCATGGCTTTATTTCGCTTAGTTGCTTACTCTTGAGTAGAACTGCATATTCACTCCAGGAATAAGCACCTTTGTAAAATGAGTCAAACTGAAGCAGAACACATTGTTGGAGAGTCAGAATGCATAGATAGAAGGCAAAAAGGCGTTCCATGGCTTTATTTCGCTTAGTTGCTTACTCTTGAGTAGAACTGCATATTCACTCCAGGAATAAGCACCTTTGTAAAATGAGTCAAATTGAAGCAGAACACATTGTTGGAGTGTCAGAATGCATAGATAGAAGGCAAATAAGCGTTCCATGGCTTTATTTCGCTTAGTTGCTTACTCTTGAGTAGAACTGCATATTCACTCCAGGAATAAGCACCTTTGTAAAATGAGTCAAATTGAAGCAGAACACATTGTTGGAGTGTCAGAATGCATAGATAGAAGGCAAATAAGCGTTCCATAGCTTTATTTCGCTTAGTTGCTTACTCTTGAGTAGAACTGCATATTCACTCCAGGAATAAGCACCTTTGTAAAATGAGTCAAATTGAAGCAGAACACATTGTTGGAGTGTCAGAATGCATAGATAGAAGGCAAATAAGCGTTCCATGGCTTTATTTCGCTTAGTTGCTTACTCTTGAGTAGAACTGCATATTCACTCCAGGAATAAGCACCTTTGTAAAATGAGTCAAATTGAAGCAGAACACATTGTTGGAGTGTCAGAATGCATAGATAGAAGGCAAATAAACGTTCCATGGCTTTATTTCGCTTAGTTGCTTACTCTTGAGTAGAACTGCATATTCACTCCAGGAATAAGCACCTTTGTAAAATGAGTCAAATTGAAGCAGAACACATTGTTGGAGTGTCCGAATGCATAGATAGAAGGCAAAAAGCCGTTCCATGGCTTTATTTCGCTTAGTTGCTTACTCTTGAGTAGAACTGCATATTCACTCCAGGAATAAGCACCTTTGTAAAATGAGTCAAATTGAAGCAGAACACATTGTTGGAGTGTCAGAATGCATAGATAGAAGGCAAATAAGCGTTCCATGGCTTTATTTCGCTTAGTTGCTTACTCTTGAGGAGAACTGCATATTCACTCCAGGAATAAGCACCTTTGTAAAATGAGTCAAATTGAAGCAAAACACATTGTTGGAGAGTCAGAATGCATAGATAGAAGGCAAAAAGGCGATCCATGGCTTTATTTCGCTTAGTTGCTTACTCTTGAGTAGAACTGCATATTCACTCCAGGAATAAGCACCTTTGTAAAATGAGTCAAATTGAAGCAGAACACATTGTTGGAGTGTCAGAATGCATAGATAGAAAGCAAATAAGCGTTCCATGGCTTTATTTCGCTTAGTTGCTTACTCTTGAGAAGAACTGCATATTCACTCCAGGAATAAGCACCTTTGTAAAATGAGTCAAATTGAAGCAGAACACATTGTTGGAGTGTTAGAATGCATAGATAGAAGGCAAATAAGCGTTCCATGGATTTATTTCGCTTAGTTGCTTACTCTTGAGTAGAACTGCATATTCACTCCAGGAATAGGCACCTTTGTAAAATGAGTCAAATTGAAGCAGAAGACATTGTTGGAGTGTCAGAATGCATAGATAGAAGGCAAATAAGCGTTCCATGGCTTTATTTCGCTTAGTTGTTGCTTACTCTTGAGTAGAACTGCATATTCACTCCAGGAATAAGCACCTTTGTAAAATGAGTCAAATTGAAGCAGAACACATTGTTGGAGTGTCAGAATGCATAGATAGAAGGCAAATAAGCGTTCCATAGCTTTATTTCGCTTAGTTGCTTACTCTTGAGTAGAACTGCATATTCACTCCGGAAATAAGCACCTTTGTAAAATGAGTCAAATTGAAGCAGAACACATTGTTGGAGTGTCAGAATGCATAGATAGAAGGCAAATAAGCGTTCCATGGCTTTATTTCGCTTAGTTGCTTACTCTTGAGTAGAACTGCATATTCACTCCAGGAATAAGCACCTTTGTAAAATGAGTCAAACTGAAGCAGAACACATTGTTGGAGTGTCAGAATGCATAGATAGAAGGCAAAAAGGCGTTCCATGGCTTTATTTCGCTTAGTTGCTTACTCTTGAGTAGAACTGCATATTCACTCCAGGAATAAGCACCTTTGTAAAATGAGTCAAATTGAAGCAGAACAGATTGTTGGAGTGTCAGAATGCATAGATAGAAGGCAAATAAGCGTTCCATGGCTTTATTTCGCTTAGTTGCTTACTCTTGAGTAGAACCGCATATTCACTCCAGGAATAAGCACCTTTGTAAAATGAGTCAAATTGAAGCAGAACACATTGTTGGAGTGTCAGAATGCATAGATAGAAGGCAAATAAGCGTTCCATGGCTTTATTTCGCTTAGTTGCTTACTCTTGAGTAGAACTGCATATTCACTCCAGGAATAAGCACCTTTGTAAAATGAGTCAAACTGAAGCAGAACACATTGTTGGAGAGTCAGAATGCATACATAGAAGGCAAAAAGGCGTTCCATGGCTTTATTTCGCTTAGTTGCTTACTCTTGAGTAGAACTGCATATTCACTCCAGGAATAAGCACCTTTGTAAAATGAGTCAAATTGAAGCAGAACACATTGTTGGAGTGTCAGAATGCATAGATAGAAGGCAAATAAGCGTTCCATGGCTTTATTTCGCTTAGTTGCTTACTCTTGAGTAGAACTGCATATTCACTCCAGGAATAAGCACCTTTGTAAAATGAGTCAAATTGAAGCAGAACACATTGTTGGAGTGTCAGAATGCATAGATAGAAGGCAAATAAGCGTTCCATAGCTTTATTTCGCTTAGTTGCTTACTCTTGAGTAGAACTGCATATTCACTCCAGGAATAAGCACCTTTGTAAAATGAGTCAAATTGAAGCAGAACACATTGTTGGAGTGTCAGAATGCATAGATAGAAGGCAAATAAGCGTTCCATGGCTTTATTTCGCTTAGTTGCTTACTCTTGAGTAGAACTGCATATTCACTCCAGGAATAAGCACCTTTGTAAAATGAGTCAAATTGAAGCAGAACACATTGTTGGAGTGTCAGAATGCATAGATAGAAGGCAAATAAACGTTCC
Organism: Zootoca vivipara; assembly: GCF_963506605.1. Classification (NCBI taxonomy): domain Eukaryota; kingdom Metazoa; phylum Chordata; class Lepidosauria; order Squamata; family Lacertidae; genus Zootoca; species Zootoca vivipara. The sequence goes on from NC_083280.1 coordinate 93,913,990, forward strand.
ATGGCTTTATTTCGCTTAGTTGCTTACTCTTGAGTAGAACTGCATATTCACTCCAGGAATAAGCACCTTTGTAAAATGAGTCAAATTGAAGCAGAACACATTGTTGGAGTGTCCGAATGCATAGATAGAAGGCAAAAAGCCGTTCCATGGCTTTATTTCGCTTAGTTGCTTACTCTTGAGTAGAACTGCATATTCACTCCAGGAATAAGCACCTTTGTAAAATGAGTCAAATTGAAGCAGAACACATTGTTGGAGTGTCAGAATGCATAGATAGAAGGCAAATAAGCGTTCCATGGCTTTATTTCGCTTAGTTGCTTACTCTTGAGGAGAACTGCATATTCACTCCAGGAATAAGCACCTTGTAAAATGAGTCAAATTGAAGCAAAACACATTGTTGGAGAGTCAGAATGCATAGATAGAAGGCAAAAAGGCGTTCCATGGCTTTATTTCGCTTAGTTGCTTACTCTTGAGTAGAACTGCATATTCACTCCAGGAATAAGCACCTTTGTAAAATGAGTCAAATTGAAGCAGAACACATTGTTGGAGTGTCAGAATGCATAGATTGAAGGCAAATAAGCGTTCCATGGCTTTATTTCGCTTAGTTGCTTACTCTTGAGAAGAACTGCATATTCACTCCAGGAATAAGCACCTTTGTAAAATGAGTCAAATTGAAGCAGAACACATTGTTGGAGTGTTAGAATGCATAGATAGAAGGCAAATAAGCGTTCCATGGATTTATTTCGCTTAGTTGCTTACTCTTGAGTAGAACTGCATATTCACTCCAGGAATAGGCACCTTTGTAAAATGAGTCAAATTGAAGCAGAAGACATTGTTGGAGTGTCAGAATGCATAGATAGAAGGCAAAAAGGCGTTCCATGGCTTTATTTCGCTTAGTTGTTGCTTACTCTTGAGTAGAACTGCATATTCACTCCAGGAATAAGCACCTTTGTAAAATGAGTCAAATTGAAGCAGAACACATTGTTGGAGTGTCAGAATGCATAGATAGAAGGCAAATAAGCGTTCCATGGCTTTATTTCGCTTAGTTGCTTACTCTTGAGTAGAACTGCATATTCACTCCAGGAATAAGCACCTTTGTAAAATGAGTCAAATTGAAGCAGAACACATTGTTGGAGTGTCCGAATGCATAGATAGAAGGCAAATAAGCGTTCCATGGCTTTATTTCGCTTAGTTGCTTACTCTTGAGTAGAACTGCATATTCACTCCAGTAATAAGCACCTTTGTAAAATGAGTCAAACTGAAGCAGAACACATTGTTGGAGTGTCAGAATGCATAGATAGAAGGCAAATAAGCGTTCCATGGCTTTATTTCGCTTAGTTGCTTACTCTTGAGTAGAACTGCATATTCACTCCAGGAATAAGCACCTTTGTAAAATGAGTCAAATTGAAGCAGAACACATTGTTGGAGTGTCAGAATGCATAGATAGAAGGCAAATAAGCGTTCCATGGCTTTATTTCGCTTAGTTGCTTACTCTTGAGTAGAACTGCATATTCACTCCAAGAATAAGCACCTTTGTAAAATGAGTCAAACTGAAGCAGAACACATTGTTGGAGTGTCAGAATGCATAGATAGAAGGCAAATAAGCGTTCCATGGCTTTATTTCGCTTAGTTGCTTACTCTTGAGTAGAACTGCATATTCACTCCAGGAATAAGCACCTTTGTAAAATGAGTCAAACTGAAGCAGAACACATTGTTGGAGTGTCAGAATGCATAGATAGAAGGCAAAAAGGCGTTCCATGGCTTTATTTCGCTTAGTTGCTTACTCTTGAGTAGAACTGCATATTCACTCCAGGAATAAGCACCTTTGTAAAATGAGTCAAATTGAAGCAGAACACATTGTTGGAGTGTCAGAATGCATAGATAGAAGGCAAATAAGCGTTCCATGGCTTTATTTCGCTTAGTTGCTTACTCTTGAGTAGAACCGCATATTCACTCCAGGAATAAGCACCTTTGTAAAATGAGTCAAATTGAAGCAGAACACATTGTTGGAGTGTCAGAATGCATAGATAGAAGGCAAATAAGCGTTCCATGGCTTTATTTCGCTTAGTTGCTTACTCTTGAGTAGAACTGCATATTCACTCCAGGAATAAGCACCTTTGTAAAATGAGTCAAACTGAAGCAGAACACATTGTTGGAGAGTCAGAATGCATAGATAGAAGGCAAAAAGGCGTTCCATGGCTTTATTTCGCTTAGTTGCTTACTCTTGAGTAGAACTGCATATTCACTCCAGGAATAAGCACCTTTGTAAAATGAGTCAAATTGAAGCAGAACACATTGTTGGAGTGTCAGAATGCATAGATAGAAGGCAAATAAGCGTTCCATGGCTTTATTTCGCTTAGTTGCTTACTCTTGAGTAGAACTGCATATTCACTCCAGGAATAAGCACCTTTGTAAAATGAGTCAAATTGAAGCAGAACACATTGTTGGAGTGTCAGAATGCATAGATAGAAGGCAAATAAACGTTCCATGGCTTTATTTCGCTTAGTTGCTTACTCTTGAGTAGAACTGCATATTCACTCCAGGAATAAGCACCTTTGTAAAATGAGTCAAATTGAAGCAGAACACATTGTTGGAGTGTCAGAATGCATAGATAGAAGGCAAATAAACGTTCCATGGCTTTATTTCGCTTAGTTGCTTACTCTTGAGTAGAACTGCATATTCACTCCAGGAATAAGCACCTTTGTAAAATGAGTCAAATTGAAGCAGAACACATTGTTGGAGTGTCCGAATGCATAGATAGAAGGCAAAAAGCCGTTCCATGGCTTTATTTCGCTTAGTTGCTTACTCTTGAGTAGAACTGCGTATTCACTCCAGGAATAAGCACCTTTGTAAAATGAGTCAAATTGAAGCAGAACACATTGTTGGAGTGTCAGAATGCATAGATAGAAGGCAAATAAGCGTTCCATGGCTTTATTTCGCTTAGTTGCTTACTCTTGAGGAGAACTGCATATTCACTCCAGGAATAAGCACCTTTGTAAAATGAGTCAAATTGAAGCAAAACACATTGTTGGAGAGTCAGAATGCATAGATAGAAGGCAAAAAGGCGATCCATGGCTTTATTTCGCTTAGTTGCTTACTCTTGAGTAGAACTGCATATTCACTCCAGGAATAAGCACCTTTGTAAAATGAGTCAAATTGAAGCAGAACACATTGTTGGAGTGTCAGAATGCATAGATAGAAAGCAAATAAGCGTTCCATGGCTTTATTTCGCTTAGTTGCTTACTCTTGAGAAGAACTGCATATTCACTCCAGGAATAAGCACCTTTGTAAAATGAGTCAAATTGAAGCAGAACACATTGTTGGAGTGTCAGAATGCATAGATAGAAGGCAAATAAGCGTTCCATGGCTTTATTTCGCTTAGTTGCTTACTCTTGAGGAGAACTGCATATTCACTCCAGGAATAAGCACCTTTGTAAAATGAGTCAAATTGAAGCAAAACACATTGTTGGAGAGTCAGAATGCATAGATAGAAGGCAAAAAGGCGATCCATGGCTTTATTTCGCTTAGTTGCTTACTCTTGAGTAGAACTGCATATTCACTCCAGGAATAAGCACCTTTGTAAAATGAGTCAAATTGAAGCAGAACACATTGTTGGAGTGTCAGAATGCATAGATAGAAAGCAAATAAGCGTTCCATGGCTTTATTTCGCTTAGTTGCTTACTCTTGAGAAGAACTGCATATTCACTCCAGGAATAAGCACCTTTGTAAAATGAGTCAAATTGAAGCAGAACACATTGTTGGAGTGTTAGAATGCATAGATAGAAGGCAAATAAGCGTTCCATGGATTTATTTCGCTTAGTTGCTTACTCTTGAGTAGAACTGCATATTCACTCCAGGAATAGGCACCTTTGTAAAATGAGTCAAATTGAAGCAGAAGACATTGTTGGAGTGTCAGAATGCATAGATAGAAGGCAAATAAGCGTTCCATGGCTTTATTTCGCTTAGTTGTTGCTTACTCTTGAGTAGAACTGCATATTCACTCCAGGAATAAGCACCTTTGTAAAATGAGTCAAATTGAAGCAGAACACATTGTTGGAGTGTCAGAATGCATAGATAGAAGGCAAATAAGCGTTCCATAGCTTTATTTCGCTTAGTTGCTTACTCTTGAGTAGAACTGCATATTCACTCCGGAAATAAGCACCTTTGTAAAATGAGTCAAATTGAAGCAGAACACATTGTTGGAGTGTCCGAATGCATAGATAGAAGGCAAATAAGCGTTCCATGGCTTTATTTCGCTTAGTTGCTTACTCTTGAGTAGAACTGCATATTCACTCCAGGAATAAGCACCTTTGTAAAATGAGTCAAACTGAAGCAGAACACATTGTTGGAGTGTCAGAATGCATAGATAGAAGGCAAATAAGCGTTCCATGGCTTTATTTCGCTTAGTTGCTTACTCTTGAGTAGAACTGCATATTCACTCCAGGAATAAGCACCTTTGTAAAATGAGTCAAATTGAAGCAGAACACATTGTTGGAGTGTCAGAATGCATAGATAGAAGGCAAATAAGCGTTCCATGGCTTTATTTCGCTTAGTTGCTTACTCTTGAGTAGAACCGCATATTCACTCCAGGAATAAGCACCTTTGTAAAATGAGTCAAATTGAAGCAGAACACATTGTTGGAGTGTCAGAATGCATAGATAGAAGGCAAATAAGCGTTCCATGGCTTTATTTCGCTTAGTTGCTTACTCTTGAGTAGAACTGCATATTCACTCCAGGAATAAGCACCTTTGTAAAATGAGTCAAACTGAAGCAGAACACATTGTTGGAGAGTCAGAATGCATAGATAGAAGGCAAAAAGGCGTTCCATGGCTTTATTTCGCTTAGTTGCTTACTCTTGAGTAGAACTGCATATTCACTCCAGGAATAAGCACCTTTGTAAAATGAGTCAAATTGAAGCAGAACACATTGTTGGAGTGTCAGAATGCATAGATAGAAGGCAAATAAGCGTTCCATGGCTTTATTTCGCTTAGTTGCTTACTCTTGAGTAGAACTGCATATTCACTCCAGGAATAAGCACCTTTGTAAAATGAGTCAAATTGAAGCAGAACACATTGTTGGAGTGTCAGAATGCATAGATAGAAGGCAAATAAGCGTTCCATAGCTTTATTTCGCTTAGTTGCTTACTCTTGAGTAGAACTGCATATTCACTCCAGGAATAAGCACCTTTGTAAAATGAGTCAAATTGAAGCAGAACACATTGTTGGAGTGTCAGAATGCATAGATAGAAGGCAAATAAGCGTTCCATGGCTTTATTTCGCTTAGTTGCTTACTCTTGAGTAGAACTGCATATTCACTCCAGGAATAAGCACCTTTGTAAAATGAGTCAAATTGAAGCAGAACACATTGTTGGAGTGTCAGAATGCATAGATAGAAGGCAAATAAACGTTCCATGGCTTTATTTCGCTTAGTTGCTTACTCTTGAGTAGAACTGCATATTCACTCCAGGAATAAGCACCTTTGTAAAATGAGTCAAATTGAAGCAGAACACATTGTTGGAGTGTCCGAATGCATAGATAGAAGGCAAAAAGCCGTTCCATGGCTTTATTTCGCTTAGTTGCTTACTCTTGAGTAGAACTGCATATTCACTCCAGGAATAAGCACCTTTGTAAAATGAGTCAAATTGAAGCAGAACACATTGTTGGAGTGTCAGAATGCATAGATAGAAGGCAAATAAGCGTTCCATGGCTTTATTTCGCTTAGTTGCTTACTCTTGAGGAGAACTGCATATTCACTCCAGGAATAAGCACCTTTGTAAAATGAGTCAAATTGAAGCAAAACACATTGTTGGAGAGTCAGAATGCATAGATAGAAGGCAAAAAGGCGATCCATGGCTTTATTTCGCTTAGTTGCTTACTCTTGAGTAGAACTGCATATTCACTCCAGGAATAAGCACCTTTGTAAAATGAGTCAAATTGAAGCAGAACACATTGTTGGAGTGTCAGAATGCATAGATAGAAAGCAAATAAGCGTTCCATGGCTTTATTTCGCTTAGTTGCTTACTCTTGAGAAGAACTGCATATTCACTCCAGGAATAAGCACCTTTGTAAAATGAGTCAAATTGAAGCAGAACACATTGTTGGAGTGTTAGAATGCATAGATAGAAGGCAAATAAGCGTTCCATGGATTTATTTCGCTTAGTTGCTTACTCTTGAGTAGAACTGCATATTCACTCCAGGAATAGGCACCTTTGTAAAATGAGTCAAATTGAAGCAGAAGACATTGTTGGAGTGTCAGAATGCATAGATAGAAGGCAAATAAGCGTTCCATGGCTTTATTTCGCTTAGTTGTTGCTTACTCTTGAGTAGAACTGCATATTCACTCCAGGAATAAGCACCTTTGTAAAATGAGTCAAATTGAAGCAGAACACATTGTTGGAGTGTCAGAATGCATAGATAGAAGGCAAATAAGCGTTCCATAGCTTTATTTCGCTTAGTTGCTTACTCTTGAGTAGAACTGCATATTCACTCCGGAAATAAGCACCTTTGTAAAATGAGTCAAATTGAAGCAGAACACATTGTTGGAGTGTCAGAATGCATAGATAGAAGGCAAATAAGCGTTCCATGGCTTTATTTCGCTTAGTTGCTTACTCTTGAGTAGAACTGCATATTCACTCCAGGAATAAGCACCTTTGTAAAATGAGTCAAATTGAAGCAGAACACATTGTTGGAGTGTCAGAATGCATAGATAGAAGGCAAATAAGCGTTCCATGGCTTTATTTCGCTTAGTTGCTTACTCTTGAGTAGAACTGCATATTCACTCCAGGAATAAGCACCTTTGTAAAATGAGTCAAATTGAAGCAGAACACATTGTTGGAGTGTCAGAATGCATAGATAGAAGGCAAATAAACGTTCCATGGCTTTATTTCGCTTAGTTGCTTACTCTTGAGTAGAACTGCATATTCACTCCAGGAATAAGCACCTTTGTAAAATGAGTCAAATTGAAGCAGAACACATTGTTGGAGTGTCCGAATGCATAGATAGAAGGCAAAAAGCCGTTCCATGGCTTTATTTCGCTTAGTTGCTTACTCTTGAGTAGAACTGCATATTCACTCCAGGAATAAGCACCTTTGTAAAATGAGTCAAATTGAAGCAGAACACATTGTTGGAGTGTCAGAATGCATAGATAGAAGGCAAATAAGCGTTCCATGGCTTTATTTCGCTTAGTTGCTTACTCTTGAGGAGAACTGCATATTCACTCCAGGAATAAGCACCTTGTAAAATGAGTCAAATTGAAGCAAAACACATTGTTGGAGAGTCAGAATGCATAGATAGAAGGCAAAAAGGCGTTCCATGGCTTTATTTCGCTTAGTTGCTTACTCTTGAGTAGAACTGCATATTCACTCCAGGAATAAGCACCTTTGTAAAATGAGTCAAATTGAAGCAGAACACATTGTTGGAGTGTCAGAATGCATAGATTGAAGGCAAATAAGCGTTCCATGGCTTTATTTCGCTTAGTTGCTTACTCTTGAGAAGAACTGCATATTCACTCCAGGAATAAGCACCTTTGTAAAATGAGTCAAATTGAAGCAGAACACATTGTTGGAGTGTTAGAATGCATAGATAGAAGGCAAATAAGCGTTCCATGGATTTATTTCGCTTAGTTGCTTACTCTTGAGTAGAACTGCATATTCACTCCAGGAATAGGCACCTTTGTAAAATGAGTCAAATTGAAGCAGAAGACATTGTTGGAGTGTCAGAATGCATAGATAGAAGGCAAAAAGGCGTTCCATGGCTTTATTTCGCTTAGTTGTTGCTTACTCTTGAGTAGAACTGCATATTCACTCCAGGAATAAGCACCTTTGTAAAATGAGTCAAATTGAAGCAGAACACATTGTTGGAGTGTCAGAATGCATAGATAGAAGGCAAATAAGCGTTCCATAGCTTTATTTCGCTTAGTTGCTTACTCTTGAGTAGAACTGCATATTCACTCCAGGAATAAGCACCTTTGTAAAATGAGTCAAATTGAAGCAGAACACATTGTTGGAGTGTCCGAATGCATAGATAGAAGGCAAATAAGCGTTCCATGGCTTTATTTCGCTTAGTTGCTTACTCTTGAGTAGAACTGCATATTCACTCCAGGAATAAGCACCTTTGTAAAATGAGTCAAATTGAAGCAGAACACATTGTTGGAGTGTCAGAATGCATAGATAGAAGGCAAATAAGCGTTCCATGGCTTTATTTCGCTTAGTTGCTTACTCTTGAGTAGAACTGCATATTCACTCCAGGAATAAGCACCTTTGTAAAATGAGTCAAATTGAAGCAGAACACATTGTTGGAGTGTCCGAATGCATAGATAGAAGGCAAATAAGCGTTCCATGGCTTTATTTCGCTTAGTTGCTTACTCTTGAGTAGAACTGCATATTCACTCCAGTAATAAGCACCTTTGTAAAATGAGTCAAACTGAAGCAGAACACATTGTTGGAGTGTCAGAATGCATAGATAGAAGGCAAATAAGCGTTCCATGGCTTTATTTCGCTTAGTTGCTTACTCTTGAGTAGAACTGCATATTCACTCCAGGAATAAGCACCTTTGTAAAATGAGTCAAATTGAAGCAGAACACATTGTTGGAGTGTCAGAATGCATAGATAGAAGGCAAATAAGCGTTCCATGGCTTTATTTCGCTTAGTTGCTTACTCTTGAGTAGAACTGCATATTCACTCCAAGAATAAGCACCTTTGTAAAATGAGTCAAACTGAAGCAGAACACATTGTTGGAGTGTCAGAATGCATAGATAGAAGGCAAATAAGCGTTCCATGGCTTTATTTCGCTTAGTTGCTTACTCTTGAGTAGAACTGCATATTCACTCCAGGAATAAGCACCTTTGTAAAATGAGTCAAACTGAAGCAGAACACATTGTTGGAGTGTCAGAATGCATAGATAGAAGGCAAAAAGGCGTTCCATGGCTTTATTTCGCTTAGTTGCTTACTCTTGAGTAGAACTGCATATTCACTCCAGGAATAAGCACCTTTGTAAAATGAGTCAAATTGAAGCAGAACACATTGTTGGAGTGTCAGAATGCATAGATAGAAGGCAAATAAGCGTTCCATGGCTTTATTTCGCTTAGTTGCTTACTCTTGAGTAGAACCGCATATTCACTCCAGGAATAAGCACCTTTGTAAAATGAGTCAAATTGAAGCAGAACACATTGTTGGAGTGTCAGAATGCATAGATAGAAGGCAAATAAGCGTTCCATGGCTTTATTTCGCTTAGTTGCTTACTCTTGAGTAGAACTGCATATTCACTCCAGGAATAAGCACCTTTGTAAAATGAGTCAAACTGAAGCAGAACACATTGTTGGAGAGTCAGAATGCATAGATAGAAGGCAAAAAGGCGTTCCATGGCTTTATTTCGCTTAGTTGCTTACTCTTGAGTAGAACTGCATATTCACTCCAGGAATAAGCACCTTTGTAAAATGAGTCAAATTGAAGCAGAACACATTGTTGGAGTGTCAGAATGCATAGATAGAAGGCAAATAAGCGTTCCATGGCTTTATTTCGCTTAGTTGCTTACTCTTGAGTAGAACTGCATATTCACTCCAGGAATAAGCACCTTTGTAAAATGAGTCAAATTGAAGCAGAACACATTGTTGGAGTGTCAGAATGCATAGATAGAAGGCAAATAAACGTTCCATGGCTTTATTTCGCTTAGTTGCTTACTCTTGAGTAGAACTGCATATTCACTCCAGGAATAAGCACCTTTGTAAAATGAGTCAAATTGAAGCAGAACACATTGTTGGAGTGTCAGAATGCATAGATAGAAGGCAAAAAGGCGATCCATGGCTTTATTTCGCTTAGTTGCTTACTCTTGAGTAGAACTGCATATTCACTCCAGGAATAAGCACCTTTGTAAAATGAGTCAAATTGAAGCAGAACACATTGTTGGAGTGTCAGAATGCATAGATAGAAAGCAAATAAGCGTTCCATGGCTTTATTTCGCTTAGTTGCTTACTCTTGAGAAGAACTGCATATTCACTCCAGGAATAAGCACCTTTGTAAAATGAGTCAAATTGAAGCAGAACACATTGTTGGAGTGTCAGAATGCATAGATAGAAGGCAAATAAGCGTTCCATGGCTTTATTTCGCTTAGTTGCTTACTCTTGAGGAGAACTGCATATTCACTCCAGGAATAAGCACCTTTGTAAAATGAGTCAAATTGAAGCAAAACACATTGTTGGAGAGTCAGAATGCATAGATAGAAGGCAAAAAGGCGATCCATGGCTTTATTTCGCTTAGTTGCTTACTCTTGAGTAGAACTGCATATTCACTCCAGGAATAAGCACCTTTGTAAAATGAGTCAAATTGAAGCAGAACACATTGTTGGAGTGTCAGAATGCATAGATAGAAAGCAAATAAGCGTTCCATGGCTTTATTTCGCTTAGTTGCTTACTCTTGAGAAGAACTGCATATTCACTCCAGGAATAAGCACCTTTGTAAAATGAGTCAAATTGAAGCAGAACACATTGTTGGAGTGTTAGAATGCATAGATAGAAGGCAAATAAGCGTTCCATGGATTTATTTCGCTTAGTTGCTTACTCTTGAGTAGAACTGCATATTCACTCCAGGAATAGGCACCTTTGTAAAATGAGTCAAATTGAAGCAGAAGACATTGTTGGAGTGTCAGAATGCATAGATAGAAGGCAAATAAGCGTTCCATGGCTTTATTTCGCTTAGTTGTTGCTTACTCTTGAGTAGAACTGCATATTCACTCCAGGAATAAGCACCTTTGTAAAATGAGTCAAATTGAAGCAGAACACATTGTTGGAGTGTCAGAATGCATAGATAGAAGGCAAATAAGCGTTCCATAGCTTTATTTCGCTTAGTTGCTTACTCTTGAGTAGAACTGCATATTCACTCCGGAAATAAGCACCTTTGTAAAATGAGTCAAATTGAAGCAGAACACATTGTTGGAGTGTCCGAATGCATAGATAGAAGGCAAATAAGCGTTCCATGGCTTTATTTCGCTTAGTTGCTTACTCTTGAGTAGAACTGCATATTCACTCCAGGAATAAGCACCTTTGTAAAATGAGTCAAATTGAAGCAGAACACATTGTTGGAGTGTCAGAATGCATAGATAGAAGGCAAATAAGCGTTCCATGGCTTTATTTCGCTTAGTTGCTTACTCTTGAGTAGAACTGCATATTCACTCCAGGAATGAGCACCTTTGTAAAATGAGTCAAATTGAAGCAGAACACATTGTTGGAGTGTCAGAATGCATAGATAGAAGGCAAATAAGCGTTCCATGGCTTTATTTCGCTTAGTTGCTTACTCTTGAGTAGAACTGCATATTCACTCCAGGAATAAGCACCTTTGTAAAATGAGTCAAATTGAAGCAGAACACATTGTTGGAGTGTCAGAATGCATAGATAGAAGGCAAATAAGCGTTCCATAGCTTTATTTCGCTTAGTTGCTTACTCTTGAGTAGAACTGCATATTCACTCCAGGAATAAGCACCTTTGTAAAATGAGTCAAATTGAAGCAGAACACATTGTTGGAGTGTCAGAATGCATAGATAGAAGGCAAATAAGCGTTCCATGGCTTTATTTCGCTTAGTTGCTTACTCTTGAGTAGAACTGCATATTCACTCCAGGAATAAGCACCTTTGTAAAATGAGTCAAATTGAAGCAGAACACATTGTTGGAGTGTCAGAATGCATAGATAGAAGGCGAATAAACGTTCCATGGCTTTATTTCGCTTAGTTGCTTACTCTTGAGTAGAACTGCATATTCACTCCAGGAATAAGCACCTTTGTAAAATGAGTCAAATTGAAGCAAAACACATTGTTGGAGAGTCAGAATGCATAGATAGAAGGCAAAAAGCCGTTCCATGGCTTTATTTCGCTTAGTTGCTTACTCTTGAGTAGAACTGCATATTCACTCCAGGAATAAGCACCTTTGTAAAATGAGTCAAATTGAAGCAGAACACATTGTTGGAGTGTCAGAATGCATAGATAGAAGGCAAATAAGCGTTCCATGGCTTTATTTCGCTTAGTTGCTTACTCTTGAGTAGAACTGCATATTCACTCCAGGAATAAGCACCGTTGTAAAATGAGTCAAATTGAAGCAGAACACATTGTTGGAGTGTTAGAATGCATAGATAGAAGGCAAATAAGCGTTCCATGGATTTATTTCGCTTAGTTGCTTACTCTTGAGTAGAACTGCATATTCACTCCAGGAATAAGCACCTTTGTAAAATGAGTCAAATTGAAGCAGAACACATTGTTGGAGTGTCAGAATGCATAGATAGAAGGCAAATAAGCGTTCCATGGCTTTATTTCGCTTAGTTCCTTACTCTTGAGTAGAACTGCATATTCACTCCAGGAATAAGCACCTTTGTAAAATGAGTCAAATTGAAGCAGGAGACATTGTTGGAGTGTCAGAATGCATAGATAGAAGGCAAATAAGCGTTCCATGGCTTTATTTCGCTTAGTTGCTTACTCTTGAGTAGAACTGCATATTCACTCCAGGAATAAGCACCTTTGTAAAATGAGTCAAATTGAAGCAGAACACATTGTTGGAGTGTCCGAATGCATAGATAGAAGGCAAATAAGCGTTCCATGGCTTTATTTCGCTTAGTTGCTTACTCTTGAGTAGAACTGCATATTCACTCCAGTAATAAGCACCTTTGTAAAATGAGTCAAACTGAAGCAGAACACATTGTTGGAGTGTCAGAATGCATAGATAGAAGGCAAATAAGCGTTCCATGGCTTTATTTCGCTTAGTTGCTTACTCTTGAGTAGAACTGCATATTCACTCCAGGAATAAGCACCTTTGTAAAATGAGTCAAACTGAAGCAGAACACATTGTTGGAGTGTCAGAATGCATAGATAGAAGGCAAAAAGGCGTTCCATGGCTTTATTTCGCTTAGTTGCTTACTCTTGAGTAGAACTGCATATTCACTCCAGGTATAAGCACCTTTGTAAAATGAGTCAAATTGAAGCAGAACACATTGTTGGAGTGTCAGAATGCATAGATAGAAGGCAAATAAGCGTTCCATGGCTTTATTTCGCTTAGTTGCTTACTCTTGAGTAGAACTGCATATTCACTCCAGTAATAAGCACCTTTGTAAAATGAGTCAAACTGAAGCAGAACACATTGTTGGAGTGTCAGAATGCATAGATAGAAGGCAAATAAGCGTTCCATGGCTTTATTTCGCTTAGTTGCTTACTCTTGAGTAGAACTGCATATTCACTCCAGGAATAAGCACCTTTGTAAAATGAGTCAAACTGAAGCAGAACACATTGTTGGAGTGTCAGAATGCATAGATAGAAGGCAAAAAGGCGTTCCATGGCTTTATTTCGCTTAGTTGCTTACTCTTGAGTAGAACTGCATATTCATTCCAGGAATAAGCACCTTTGTAAAATGAGTCAAATTGAAGCAGAACACATTGTTGGAGTGTCAGAATGCATAGATAGAAGGCAAATAAGCGTTCCATGGCTTTATTTCGCTTAGTTGCTTACTCTTGAGTAGAACTGCATATTCACTCCAGGAATGAGCACCTTTGTAAAATGAGTCAAATTGAAGCAGAACACATTGTTGGAGTGTCAGAATGCATAGATAGAAGGCAAATAAGCGTTCCATGGCTTTATTTCGCTTAGTTGCTTACTCTTGAGTAGAACTGCATATTCACTCCAGGAATAAGCACCTTTGTAAAATGAGTCAAATTGAAGCAGAACACATTGTTGGAGTGTCCGAATGCATAGATAGAAGGCAAAAAGCCGTTCCATGGCTTTATTTCGCTTAGTTGCTTACTCTTGAGTAGAACTGCATTTTCACTCCAGGAATAAGCACCTTTGTAAAATGAGTCAAATTAAAGCAGAACACATTGTTGGAGTGTCAGAATGCATAGATAGAAGGCAAATAAGCGTTCCATGGCTTTATTTCGCTTAGTTGCTTACTCTTGAGTAGAACTGCATATTCACTCCAGGAATAAGCACCTTTGTAAAATGAGTCAAATTGAAGCAGAACACATTGTTGGAGTGTCAGAATGCATAGATAGAAGGCAAATAAGCGTTCCATGGCTTTATTTCGCTTAGTTGCTTACTCTTGAGTAGAACTGCATATTCACTCCAGGAATAAGCACCTTTGTAAAATGAGTCAAATTGAAGCAGAACACATTGTTGGAGTGTCAGAATGCATAGATAGAAGGCAAATAAGCGTTCCATGGCTTTATTTCGCTTAGTTGCTTACTCTTGAGTAGAACTGCATATTCACTCCAGGAATAAGCACCTTTGTAAAATGAGTCAAATTGAAGCAAAACACATTGTTGGAGAGTCAGAATGCATAGATAGAAGGCAAAAAGGCGTTCCATGGCTTTATTTCGCTTAGTTGCTTACTCTTGAGTAGAACTGCATATTCACTCCAGGAATAAGCACCTTTGTAAAATGAGTCAAATTGAAGCAGAACACATTGTTGGAGTGTCAGAATGCATAGATAGAAGGCAAATAAGCGTTCCATGGCTTTATTTCGCTTAGTTGCTTACTCTTGAGTAGAACTGCATATTCACTCCAGGAATAAGCACCGTTGTAAAATGAGTCAAATTGAAGCAGAACACATTGTTGGAGTGTTAGAATGCATAGATAGAAGGCAAATAAGCGTTCCATGGATTTATTTCGCTTAGTTGCTTACTCTTGAGTAGAACTGCATATTCACTCCAGGAATAAGCACCTTTGTAAAATGAGTCAAATTGAAGCAGAACACATTGTTGGAGTGTCAGAATGCATAGATAGAAGGCAAATAAGCGTTCCATGGCTTTATTTCGCTTAGTTCCTTACTCTTGAGTAGAACTGCATATTCACTCCAGGAATAAGCACCTTTGTAAAATGAGTCAAATTGAAGCAGAACACATTGTTGGAGTGTCAGAATGCATAGATAGAAGGCAAATAAGCGTTCCATGGCTTTATTTCGCTTAGTTGCTTACTCTTGAGTAGAACTGCATATTCACTCCAGGAATAAGCACCTTTGTAAAATGAGTCAAATTGAAGCAGAACACATTGTTGGAGTGTCCGAATGCATAGATAGAAGGCAAATAAGCGTTCCATGGCTTTATTTCGCTTAGTTGCTTACTCTTGAGTAGAACTGCATATTCACTCCAGTAATAAGCACCTTTGTAAAATGAGTCAAACTGAAGCAGAACACATTGTTGGAGTGTCAGAATGCATAGATAGAAGGCAAATAAGCGTTCCATGGCTTTATTTCGCTTAGTTGCTTACTCTTGAGTAGAACTGCATATTCACTCCAGGAATAAGCACCTTTGTAAAATGAGTCAAACTGAAGCAGAACACATTGTTGGAGTGTCAGAATGCATAGATAGAAGGCAAAAAGGCGTTCCATGGCTTTATTTCGCTTAGTTGCTTACTCTTGAGTAGAACTGCATATTCACTCCAGGTATAAGCACCTTTGTAAAATGAGTCAAATTGAAGCAGAACACATTGTTGGAGTGTCAGAATGCATAGATAGAAGGCAAATAAGCGTTCCATGGCTTTATTTCGCTTAGTTGCTTACTCTTGAGTAGAACTGCATATTCACTCCAGTAATAAGCACCTTTGTAAAATGAGTCAAACTGAAGCAGAACACATTGTTGGAGTGTCAGAATGCATAGATAGAAGGCAAATAAGCGTTCCATGGCTTTATTTCGCTTAGTTGCTTACTCTTGAGTAGAACTGCATATTCACTCCAGGAATAAGCACCTTTGTAAAATGAGTCAAACTGAAGCAGAACACATTGTTGGAGTGTCAGAATGCATAGATAGAAGGCAAAAAGGCGTTCCATGGCTTTATTTCGCTTAGTTGCTTACTCTTGAGTAGAACTGCATATTCACTCCAGGAATAAGCACCTTTGTAAAATGAGTCAAATTGAAGCAGAACACATTGTTGGAGTGTCAGAATGCATAGATAGAAGGCAAATAAGCGTTCCATGGCTTTATTTCGCTTAGTTGCTTACTCTTGAGTAGAACTGCATATTCACTCCAGGAATAAGCACCTTTGTAAAATGAGTCAAATTGAAGCAGAACACATTGTTGGAGTGTCAGAATGCATAGATAGAAGGCAAATAAGCGTTCCATGGCTTTATTTCGCTTAGTTGCTTACTCTTGAGTAGAACTGCATATTCACTCCAGGAATAAGCACCTTTGTAAAATGAGTCAAACTGAAGCAGAACACATTGTTGGAGAGTCAGAATGCATAGATAGAAGGCAAAAAGGCGTTCCATGGCTTTATTTCGCTTAGTTGCTTACTCTTGAGTAGAACTGCATATTCACTCCAGGAATAAGCACCTTTGTAAAATGAGTCAAATTGAAGCAGAACACATTGTTGGAGTGTCAGAATGCATAGATAGAAGGCAAATAAGCGTTCCATAGCTTTATTTCGCTTAGTTGCTTACTCTTGAGTAGAACTGCATATTCACTCCAGGAATAAGCACCTTTGTAAAATGAGTCAAATTGAAGCAGAACACATTGTTGGAGTGTCAGAATGCATAGATAGAAGGCAAATAAGCGTTCCATGGCTTTATTTCGCTTAGTTGCTTACTCTTGAGTAGAACTGCATATTCACTCTAGGAATAAGCACCTTTGTAAAATGAGTCAAATTGAAGCAGAACACATTGTTGGAGTGTCAGAATGCATAGATAGAAGGCAAATAAACGTTCCATGGCTTTATTTCGCTTAGTTGCTTACTCTTGAGTAGAACTGCATATTCACTCCAGGAATAAGCACCTTTGTAAAATGAGTCAAATTGAAGCAGAACACATTGTTGGAGTGTCCGAATGCATAGATCGAAGGCAAAAAGCCGTTCCATGGCTTTATTTCGCTTAGTTGCTTACTCTTGAGTAGAACTGCATTTTCACTCCAGGAATAAGCACCTTTGTAAAATGAGTCAAATTGAAGCAGAACACATTGTTGGAGTGTCAGAATGCATAGATAGAAGGCAAATAAGCGTTCCATGGCTTTATTTCGCTTAGTTGCTTACTCTTGAGTAGAACTGCATATTCACTCCAGGAATAAGCACCTTTGTAAAATGAGTCAAATTGAAGCAGAACACATTGTTGGAGTGTCAGAATGCATAGATAGAAGGCAAATAAGCGTTCCATGGCTTTATTTCGCTTAGTTGCTTACTCTTGAGTAGAACTGCATATTCACTCCAGGAATAAGCACCTTTGTAAAATGAGTCAAATTGAAGCAGAACACATTGTTGGAGTGTCAGAATGCATAGATAGAAGGCAAATAAGCGTTCCATGGCTTTATTTCGCTTAGTTGCTTACTCTTGAGTAGAACTGCATATTCACTCCAGGAATAAGCACCTTTGTAAAATGAGTCAAATTGAAGCAGAACACATTGTTGGAGTGTCCGAATGCATAGATAGAAGGCAAATAAGCGTTCCATGGCTTTATTTCGCTTAGTTGCTTACTCTTGAGTAGAACTGCATATTCACTCCAGGAATAAGCACCTTTGTAAAATGAGTCAAACTGAAGCAGAACACATTGTTGGAGTATCAGAATGCATAGATAGAAGGCAAATAAGCGTTCCATGGCTTTATTTCGCTTAGTTGCTTACTCTTGAGTAGAACTGCATATTCACTCCAGGAATAAGCACCTTTGTAAAATGAGTCAAATTGAAGCAGAACACATTGTTGGAGTGTCAGAATGCATAGATAGAAGGCAAATAAGCGTTCCATGGCTTTATTTCGCTTAGTTGCTTACTCTTGAGTAGAACTGCATATTCACTCCAGGAATAAGCACCTTTGTAAAATGAGTCAAACTGAAGCAGAACACATTGTTGGAGTGTCAGAATGCATAGATAGAAGGCAAATAAGCGTTCCATGGCTTTATTTCGCTTAGTTGCTTACTCTTGAGTAGAACTGCATATTCACTCCAGGAATAAGCACCTTTGTAAAATGAGTCAAATTGAAGCAGAACACATTGTTGGAGTGTCAGAATGCATAGATAGAAGGCAAATAAGCGTTCCATGGCTTTATTTCGCTTAGTTGCTTACTCTTGAGTAGAACTGCATATTCACTCCAGGAATAAGCACCTTTGTAAAATGAGTCAAATTGAAGCAGAACACATTGTTGGAGTGTCAGAATGCATAGATAGAAGGCAAATAAGCGTTCCATGGCTTTATTTCGCTTAGTTGCTTACTCTTGAGTAGAACTGCATATTCACTCCAGGAATAAGCACCTTTGTAAAATGAGTCAAACTGAAGCAGAACACATTGTTGGAGAGTCAGAATGCATAGATAGAAGGCAAAAAGGCGTTCCATGGCTTTATTTCGCTTAGTTGCTTACTCTTGAGTAGAACTGCATATTCACTCCAGGAATAAGCACCTTTGTAAAATGAGTCAAATTGAAGCAGAACACATTGTTGGAGTGTCAGAATGCATAGATAGAAGGCAAATAAGCGTTCCATAGCTTTATTTCGCTTAGTTGCTTCCTCTTGAGTAGAACTGCATATTCACTCCAGGAATAAGCACCTTTGTAAAATGAGTCAAATTGAAGCAGAACACATTGTTGGAGTGTCAGAATGCATAGATAGAAGGCAAATAAGCGTTCCATGGCTTTATTTCGCTTAGTTGCTTACTCTTGAGTAGAACTGCATATTCACTCCAGGAATAAGCACCTTTGTAAAATGAGTCAAATTGAAGCAGAACACATTGTTGGAGTGTCAGAATGCATAGATAGAAGGCAAATAAACGTTCCATGGCTTTATTTCGCTTAGTTGCTTACTCTTGAGTAGAACTGCATATTCACTCCAGGAATAAGCACCTTTGTAAAATGAGTCAAATTGAAGCAGAACACATTGTTGGAGTGTCCGAATGCATAGATAGAAGGCAAAAAGCCGTTCCATGGCTTTATTTCGCTTAGTTGCTTACTCTTGAGTAGAACTGCATTTTCACTCCAGGAATAAGCACCTTTGTAAAATGAGTCAAATTGAAGCAGAACACATTGTTGGAGTGTCAGAATGCATAGATAGAAGGCAAATAAGCGTTCCATGGCTTTATTTCGCTTAGTTGCTTACTCTTGAGTAGAACTGCATATTCACTCCAGGAATAAGCACCTTTGTAAAATGAGTCAAATTGAAGCAGAACACATTGTTGGAGTGTCAGAATGCATAGATAGAAGGCAAATAAGCGTTCCATGGCTTTATTTCGCTTAGTTGCTTACTCTTGAGTAGAACTGCATATTCACTCCAGGAATAAGCACCTTTGTAAAATGAGTCAAATTGAAGCAGAACACATTGTTGGAGTGTCAGAATGCATAGATAGAAGGCAAATAAGCGTTCCATGGCTTTATTTCGCTTAGTTGCTTACTCTTGAGTAGAACTGCATATTCACTCCAGGAATAAGCACCTTTGTAAAATGAGTCAAATTGAAGCAGAACACATTGTTGGAGTGTCAGAATGCATAGATAGAAGGCAAATAAGCGTTCCATGGCTTTATTTCGCTTAGTTGCTTACTCTTGAGTAGAACTGCATATTCACTCCAGGAATAAGCACCTTTGTAAAATGAGTCAAATTGAAGCAGAACACATTGTTGGAGTGTCCGAATGCATAGATAGAAGGCAAATAAGCGTTCCATGGCTTTTTTTCGCTTAGTTGCTTACTCTTGAGTAGAACTGCATATTCACTCCAGTAATAAGCACCTTTGTAAAATGAGTCAAACTGAAACAGAACACATTGTTGGAGTATCAGAATGCATAGATAGAAGGCAAATAAGCGTTCCATGGCTTTATTTCGCTTAGTTGCTTACTCTTGAGTAGAACTGCATATTCACTCCAGGAATAAGCACCTTTGTAAAATGAGTCAAATTGAAGCAGAACACATTGTTGGAGTGTCAGAATGCATAGATAGAAGGCAAATAAGCGTTCCATGGCTTTATTTCGCTTAGTTGCTTACTCTTGAGTAGAACTGCATATTCACTCCAAGAATAAGCACCTTTGTAAAATGAGTCAAACTGAAGCAGAACACATTGTTGGAGTGTCAGAATGCATAGATAGAAGGCAAATAAGCGTTCCATGGCTTTATTTCGCTTAGTTGCTTACTCTTGAGTAGAACTGCATATTCACTCCAGGAATAAGCACCTTTGTAAAATGAGTCAAACTGAAGCAGAACACATTGTTGGAGTGTCAGAATGCATAGATAGAAGGCAAAAAGGCGTTCCATGGCTTTATTTCGCTTAGTTGCTTACTCTTGAGTAGAACTGCATATTCACTCCAGGTATAAGCACCTTTGTAAAATGAGTCAAATTGAAGCAGAACACATTGTTGGAGTGTCAGAATGCATAGATAGAAGGCAAATAAGCGTTCCATGGCTTTATTTCGCTTAGTTGCTTACTCTTGAGTAGAACTGCATATTCACTCCAGTAATAAGCACCTTTGTAAAATGAGTCAAACTGAAGCAGAACACATTGTTGGAGTGTCAGAATGCATAGATAGAAGGCAAATAAGCGTTCCATGGCTTTATTTCGCTTAGTTGCTTACTCTTGAGTAGAACTGCATATTCACTCCAGGAATAAGCACCTTTGTAAAATGAGTCAAACTGAAGCAGAACACATTGTTGGAGTGTCAGAATGCATAGATAGAAGGCAAAAAGGCGTTCCATGGCTTTATTTCGCTTAGTTGCTTACTCTTGAGTAGAACTGCATATTCACTCCAGGAATAAGCACCTTTGTAAAATGAGTCAAATTGAAGCAGAACACATTGTTGGAGTGTCAGAATGCATAGATAGAAGGCAAATAAACGTTCCATGGCTTTATTTCGCTTAGTTGCTTACTCTTGAGTAGAACTGCATACTCACTCCAGTAATAAGCACCTTTGTAAAATGAGTCAAACTGAAGCAGAACACATTGTTGGAGTGTCAGAATGCATAGATAGAAGGCAAATAAGCGTTCCATGGCTTTATTTCGCTTAGTTGCTTACTCTTGAGTAGAACTGCATATTCACTCCAGGAATAAGCACCTTTGTAAAATGAGTCAAACTGAAGCAGAACACATTGTTGGAGTGTCAGAATGCATAGATAGAAGGCAAAAAGGCGTTCCATGGCTTTATTTCGCTTAGTTGCTTACTCTTGAGTAGAACTGCATATTCACTCCAGGAATAAGCACCTTTGTAAAATGAGTCAAATTGAAGCAGAACACATTGTTGGAGTGTCAGAATGCATAGATAGAAGGAAAATAAGCGTTCCATGGCTTTATTTCGCTTAGTTGCTTACTCTTGAGTAGAACTGCATATTCACTCCAGGAATAAGCACCTTTGTAAAATGAGTCAAATTGAAGCAGAACACATTGTTGGAGTGTCAGAATGCATAGATAGAAGGCAAATAAGCGTTCCATGGCTTTATTTCGCTTAGTTGCTTACTCTTGAGTAGAACTGCATATTCACTGCAGGAATAAGCACCTTTGTAAAATGAGTCAAATTGAAGCAGAACACATTGTTGGAGTGTCAGAATGCATAGATAGAAGGCAAATAAGCGTTCCATGGCTTTATTTCGCTTAGTTGCTTACTCTTGAGTAGAACTGCATATTCACTCCAGGAATAAGCACCTTTGTAAAATGAGTCAAATTGAAGCAGAACACATTGTTGGAGTGTCAGAATGCATAGATAGAAGGCAAATAAGCGTTCCATAGCTTTATTTCGCTTAGTTGCTTACTCTTGAGTAGAACTGCATATTCACTCCAGGAATAAGCACCTTTGTAAAATGAGTCAAATTGAAGCAGAACACATTGTTGGAGTGTCCGAATGCATAGATAGAAGGCAAATAAGCGTTCCATGGCTTTA
The DNA here is from genome assembly GCF_963506605.1 of Zootoca vivipara. Taxonomy (NCBI): domain Eukaryota; kingdom Metazoa; phylum Chordata; class Lepidosauria; order Squamata; family Lacertidae; genus Zootoca; species Zootoca vivipara. Next base: position 93,935,766 of record NC_083280.1, read on the forward strand.
TTTCGCTTAGTTGCTTACTCTTGAGTAGAACTGCATATTCACTCCAGGAATAAGCACCTTTGTAAAATGAGTCAAATTGAAGCAAAACACATTGTTGGAGAGTCAGAATGCATAGATAGAAGGCAAATAAGCGTTCCATGGCTTTATTTCGCTTAGTTGCTTACTCTTGAGTAGAACTGCATATTCACTCCAGGAATAAGCACCTTTGCAAAATGAGTCAAATTGAAGCAGAACACATTGTTGGAGTGTCAGAATGCATAGATAGAAGGCAAATAAGCGTTCCATGGCTTTATTTCGCTTAGTTGCTTACTCTTGAGTAGAACTGCATATTCACTCCAGGAATAAGCACCTTTGTAAAATGAGTCAAATTGAAGCAGAACACATTGTTGGAGTGTCAGAATGCATAGATAGAAGGCAAATAAGCGTTCCATGGCTTTATTTCGCTTAGTTGCTTACTCTTGAGAAGAACTGCATATTCACTCTAGGAATAAGCACCTTTGTAAAATGAGTCAAATTGAAGCAGAACACATTGTTGGAGTGTCAGAATGCATAGATAGAAGGCAAATAAACGTTCCATGGCTTTATTTCGCTTAGTTGCTTACTCTTGAGTAGAACTGCATATTCACTCCAGGAATAAGCACCTTTGTAAAATGAGTCAAATTGAAGCAGAACACATTGTTGGAGTGTCCGAATGCATAGATCGAAGGCAAAAAGCCGTTCCATGGCTTTATTTCGCTTAGTTGCTTACTCTTGAGTAGAACTGCATTTTCACTCCAGGAATAAGCACCTTTGTAAAATGAGTCAAATTGAAGCAGAACACATTGTTGGAGTGTCAGAATGCATAGATAGAAGGCAAATAAGCGTTCCATGGCTTTATTTCGCTTAGTTGCTTACTCTTGAGTAGAACTGCATATTCACTCCAGGAATAAGCACCTTTGTAAAATGAGTCAAATTGAAGCAGAACACATTGTTGGAGTGTCAGAATGCATAGATAGAAGGCAAATAAGCGTTCCATGGCTTTATTTCGCTTAGTTGCTTACTCTTGAGTAGAACTGCATATTCACTCCAGGAATAAGCACCTTTGTAAAATGAGTCAAATTGAAGCAGAACACATTGTTGGAGTGTCAGAATGCATAGATAGAAGGCAAATAAGCGTTCCATGGCTTTATTTCGCTTAGTTGCTTACTCTTGAGTAGAACTGCATATTCACTCCAGGAATAAGCACCTTTGTAAAATGAGTCAAATTGAAGCAGAACACATTGTTGGAGTGTCAGAATGCATAGATAGAAGGCAAATAAGCGTTCCATGGCTTTATTTCGCTTAGTTGCTTACTCTTGAGTAGAACTGCATATTCACTCCAGGAATAAGCACCTTTGTAAAATGAGTCAAATTGAAGCAGAACACATTGTTGGAGTGTCCGAATGCATAGATAGAAGGCAAATAAGCGTTCCATGGCTTTTTTTCGCTTAGTTGCTTACTCTTGAGTAGAACTGCATATTCACTCCAGTAATAAGCACCTTTGTAAAATGAGTCAAACTGAAGCAGAACACATTGTTGGAGTATCAGAATGCATAGATAGAAGGCAAATAAGCGTTCCATGGCTTTATTTCGCTTAGTTGCTTACTCTTGAGTAGAACTGCATATTCACTCCAGGAATAAGCACCTTTGTAAAATGAGTCAAATTGAAGCAGAACACATTGTTGGAGTGTCAGAATGCATAGATAGAAGGCAAATAAGCGTTCCATGGCTTTATTTCGCTTAGTTGCTTACTCTTGAGTAGAACTGCATATTCACTCCAGGAATAAGCACCTTTGTAAAATGAGTCAAACTGAAGCAGAACACATTGTTGGAGTGTCAGAATGCATAGATAGAAGGCAAATAAGCGTTCCATGGCTTTATTTCGCTTAGTTGCTTACTCTTGAGTAGAACTGCATATTCACTCCAGGAATAAGCACCTTTGTAAAATGAGTCAAATTGAAGCAGAACACATTGTTGGAGTGTCAGAATGCATAGATAGAAGGCAAATAAGCGTTCCATGGCTTTATTTCGCTTAGTTGCTTACTCTTGAGTAGAACTGCATATTCACTCCAGGAATAAGCACCTTTGTAAAATGAGTCAAATTGAAGCAGAACACATTGTTGGAGTGTCAGAATGCATAGATAGAAGGCAAATAAGCGTTCCATGGCTTTATTTCGCTTAGTTGCTTACTCTTGAGTAGAACTGCATATTCACTCCAGGAATAAGCACCTTTGTAAAATGAGTCAAACTGAAGCAGAACACATTGTTGGAGAGTCAGAATGCATAGATAGAAGGCAAAAAGGCGTTCCATGGCTTTATTTCGCTTAGTTGCTTACTCTTGAGTAGAACTGCATATTCACTCCAGGAATAAGCACCTTTGTAAAATGAGTCAAATTGAAGCAGAACACATTGTTGGAGTGTCAGAATGCATAGATAGAAGGCAAATAAGCGTTCCATAGCTTTATTTCGCTTAGTTGCTTACTCTTGAGTAGAACTGCATATTCACTCCAGGAATAAGCACCTTTGTAAAATGAGTCAAATTGAAGCAGAACACATTGTTGGAGTGTCAGAATGCATAGATAGAAGGCAAATAAGCGTTCCATGGCTTTATTTCGCTTAGTTGCTTACTCTTGAGTAGAACTGCATATTCACTCCAGGAATAAGCACCTTTGTAAAATGAGTCAAATTGAAGCAGAACACATTGTTGGAGTGTCAGAATGCATAGATAGAAGGCAAATAAGCGTTCCATGGCTTTATTTCGCTTAGTTGCTTACTCTTGAGTAGAACTGCATATTCACTCCAGGAATAAGCACCTTTGTAAAATGAGTCAAATTGAAGCAGAACACATTGTTGGAGTGTCAGAATGCATAGATAGAAGGCAAATAAGCGTTCCATGGCTTTATTTCGCTTAGTTGCTTACTCTTGAGTAGAACTGCATATTCACTCCAGGAATAAGCACCTTTGTAAAATGAGTCAAATTGAAGCAGAACACATTGTTGGAGTGTCCGAATGCATAGATAGAAGGCAAATAAGCGTTCCATGGCTTTTTTTCGCTTAGTTGCTTACTCTTGAGTAGAACTGCATATTCACTCCAGTAATAAGCACCTTTGTAAAATGAGTCAAACTGAAACAGAACACATTGTTGGAGTATCAGAATGCATAGATAGAAGGCAAATAAGCGTTCCATGGCTTTATTTCGCTTAGTTGCTTACTCTTGAGTAGAACTGCATATTCACTCCAGGAATAAGCACCTTTGTAAAATGAGTCAAATTGAAGCAGAACACATTGTTGGAGTGTCAGAATGCATAGATAGAAGGCAAATAAGCGTTCCATGGCTTTATTTCGCTTAGTTGCTTACTCTTGAGTAGAACTGCATATTCACTCCAAGAATAAGCACCTTTGTAAAATGAGTCAAACTGAAGCAGAACACATTGTTGGAGTGTCAGAATGCATAGATAGAAGGCAAATAAGCGTTCCATGGCTTTATTTCGCTTAGTTGCTTACTCTTGAGTAGAACTGCATATTCACTCCAGGAATAAGCACCTTTGTAAAATGAGTCAAACTGAAGCAGAACACATTGTTGGAGTGTCAGAATGCATAGATAGAAGGCAAAAAGGCGTTCCATGGCTTTATTTCGCTTAGTTGCTTACTCTTGAGTAGAACTGCATATTCACTCCAGGTATAAGCACCTTTGTAAAATGAGTCAAATTGAAGCAGAACACATTGTTGGAGTGTCAGAATGCATAGATAGAAGGCAAATAAGCGTTCCATGGCTTTATTTCGCTTAGTTGCTTACTCTTGAGTAGAACTGCATATTCACTCCAGGAATAAGCACCTTTGTAAAATGAGTCAAATTGAAGCAGAACACATTGTTGGAGTGTCAGAATGCATAGATAGAAGGCAAATAAGCGTTCCATGGCTTTATTTCGCTTAGTTGCTTACTCTTGAGTAGAACTGCATATTCACTCCAGGAATAAGCACCTTTGTAAAATGAGTCAAATTGAAGCAGAACACATTGTTGGAGTGTCAGAATGCATAGATAGAAGGCAAATAAGCGTTCCATGGCTTTATTTCGCTTAGTTGCTTACTCTTGAGTAGAACTGCATATTCACTCCAGGAATAAGCACCTTTGTAAAATGAGTCAAATTGAAGCAGAACACATTGTTGGAGTGTCCGAATGCATAGATAGAAGGCAAATAAGCGTTCCATGGCTTTTTTTCGCTTAGTTGCTTACTCTTGAGTAGAACTGCATATTCACTCCAGTAATAAGCACCTTTGTAAAATGAGTCAAACTGAAACAGAACACATTGTTGGAGTATCAGAATGCATAGATAGAAGGCAAATAAGCGTTCCATGGCTTTATTTCGCTTAGTTGCTTACTCTTGAGTAGAACTGCATATTCACTCCAGGAATAAGCACCTTTGTAAAATGAGTCAAATTGAAGCAGAACACATTGTTGGAGTGTCAGAATGCATAGATAGAAGGCAAATAAGCGTTCCATGGCTTTATTTCGCTTAGTTGCTTACTCTTGAGTAGAACTGCATATTCACTCCAAGAATAAGCACCTTTGTAAAATGAGTCAAACTGAAGCAGAACACATTGTTGGAGTGTCAGAATGCATAGATAGAAGGCAAATAAGCGTTCCATGGCTTTATTTCGCTTAGTTGCTTACTCTTGAGTAGAACTGCATATTCACTCCAGGAATAAGCACCTTTGTAAAATGAGTCAAACTGAAGCAGAACACATTGTTGGAGTGTCAGAATGCATAGATAGAAGGCAAAAAGGCGTTCCATGGCTTTATTTCGCTTAGTTGTTTACTCTTGAGTAGAACTGCATATTCACTCCAGGTATAAGCACCTTTGTAAAATGAGTCAAATTGAAGCAGAACACATTGTTGGAGTGTCAGAATGCATAGATAGAAGGCAAATAAGCGTTCCATGGCTTTATTTCGCTTAGTTGCTTACTCTTGAGTAGAACTGCATATTCACTCCAGTAATAAGCACCTTTGTAAAATGAGTCAAACTGAAGCAGAACACATTGTTGGAGTGTCAGAATGCATAGATAGAAGGCAAATAAGCGTTCCATGGCTTTATTTCGCTTAGTTGCTTACTCTTGAGTAGAACTGCATATTCACTCCAGGAATAAGCACCTTTGTAAAATGAGTCAAACTGAAGCAGAACACATTGTTGGAGTGTCAGAATGCATAGATAGAAGGCAAAAAGGCGTTCCATGGCTTTATTTCGCTTAGTTGCTTACTCTTGAGTAGAACTGCATATTCACTCCAGGAATAAGCACCTTTGTAAAATGAGTCAAATTGAAGCAGAACACATTGTTGGAGTGTCAGAATGCATAGATAGAAGGCAAATAAACGTTCCATGGCTTTATTTCGCTTAGTTGCTTACTCTTGAGTAGAACTGCATACTCACTCCAGTAATAAGCACCTTTGTAAAATGAGTCAAACTGAAGCAGAACACATTGTTGGAGTGTCAGAATGCATAGATAGAAGGCAAATAAGCGTTCCATGGCTTTATTTCGCTTAGTTGCTTACTCTTGAGTAGAACTGCATATTCACTCCAGGAATAAGCACCTTTGTAAAATGAGTCAAACTGAAGCAGAACACATTGTTGGAGTGTCAGAATGCATAGATAGAAGGCAAAAAGGCGTTCCATGGCTTTATTTCGCTTAGTTGCTTACTCTTGAGTAGAACTGCATATTCACTCCAGGAATAAGCACCTTTGTAAAATGAGTCAAATTGAAGCAGAACACATTGTTGGAGTGTCAGAATGCATAGATAGAAGGAAAATAAGCGTTCCATGGCTTTATTTCGCTTAGTTGCTTACTCTTGAGTAGAACTGCATATTCACTCCAGGAATAAGCACCTTTGTAAAATGAGTCAAATTGAAGCAGAACACATTGTTGGAGTGTCAGAATGCATAGATAGAAGGCAAATAAGCGTTCCATGGCTTTATTTCGCTTAGTTGCTTACTCTTGAGTAGAACTGCATATTCACTGCAGGAATAAGCACCTTTGTAAAATGAGTCAAATTGAAGCAGAACACATTGTTGGAGTGTCAGAATGCATAGATAGAAGGCAAATAAGCGTTCCATGGCTTTATTTCGCTTAGTTGCTTACTCTTGAGTAGAACTGCATATTCACTCCAGGAATAAGCACCTTTGTAAAATGAGTCAAATTGAAGCAGAACACATTGTTGGAGTGTCAGAATGCATAGATAGAAGGCAAATAAGCGTTCCATAGCTTTATTTCGCTTAGTTGCTTACTCTTGAGTAGAACTGCATATTCACTCCAGGAATAAGCACCTTTGTAAAATGAGTCAAATTGAAGCAGAACACATTGTTGGAGTGTCCGAATGCATAGATAGAAGGCAAATAAGCGTTCCATGGCTTTATTTCGCTTAGTTGCTTACTCTTGAGTAGAACTGCATATTCACTCCAGGAATAAGCACCTTTGTAAAATGAGTCAAATTGAAGCAGAACACATTGTTGGAGTGTCCGAATGCATAGATAGAAGGCAAATAAGCGTTCCATGGCTTTATTTCGCTTAGTTGCTTACTCTTGAGTAGAACTGCATATTCACTCCAGGAATAAGCACCTTTGTAAAATGAGTCAAATTGAAGCAAAACACATTGTTGGAGAGTCAGAATGCATAGATAGAAGGCAAATAAGCGTTCCATGGCTTTATTTCGCTTAGTTGCTTACTCTTGAGTAGAACTGCATATTCACTCCAGGAATAAGCACCTTTGCAAAATGAGTCAAATTGAAGCAGAACACATTGTTGGAGTGTCAGAATGCATAGATAGAAGGCAAATAAGCGTTCCATGGCTTTATTTCGCTTAGTTGCTTACTCTTGAGTAGAACTGCATATTCACTCCAGGAATAAGCACCTTTGTAAAATGAGTCAAATTGAAGCAGAACACATTGTTGGAGTGTCAGAATGCATAGATAGAAGGCAAATAAGCGTTCCATGGCTTTATTTCGCTTAGTTGCTTACTCTTGAGTAGAACTGCATATTCACTCTAGGAATAAGCACCTTTGTAAAATGAGTCAAATTGAAGCAGAACACATTGTTGGAGTGTCAGAATGCATAGATAGAAGGCAAATAAACGTTCCATGGCTTTATTTCGCTTAGTTGCTTACTCTTGAGTAGAACTGCATATTCACTCCAGGAATAAGCACCTTTGTAAAATGAGTCAAATTGAAGCAGAACACATTGTTGGAGTGTCCGAATGCATAGATCGAAGGCAAAAAGCCGTTCCATGGCTTTATTTCGCTTAGTTGCTTACTCTTGAGTAGAACTGCATTTTCACTCCAGGAATAAGCACCTTTGTAAAATGAGTCAAATTGAAGCAGAACACATTGTTGGAGTGTCAGAATGCATAGATAGAAGGCAAATAAGCGTTCCATGGCTTTATTTCGCTTAGTTGCTTACTCTTGAGTAGAACTGCATATTCACTCCAGGAATAAGCACCTTTGTAAAATGAGTCAAATTGAAGCAGAACACATTGTTGGAGTGTCAGAATGCATAGATAGAAGGCAAATAAGCGTTCCATGGCTTTATTTCGCTTAGTTGCTTACTCTTGAGTAGAACTGCATATTCACTCCAGGAATAAGCACCTTTGTAAAATGAGTCAAATTGAAGCAGAACACATTGTTGGAGTGTCAGAATGCATAGATAGAAGGCAAATAAGCGTTCCATGGCTTTATTTCGCTTAGTTGCTTACTCTTGAGTAGAACTGCATATTCACTCCAGGAATAAGCACCTTTGTAAAATGAGTCAAATTGAAGCAGAACACATTGTTGGAGTGTCAGAATGCATAGATAGAAGGCAAATAAGCGTTCCATGGCTTTATTTCGCTTAGTTGCTTACTCTTGAGTAGAACTGCATATTCACTCCAGGAATAAGCACCTTTGTAAAATGAGTCAAATTGAAGCAGAACACATTGTTGGAGTGTCCGAATGCATAGATAGAAGGCAAATAAGCGTTCCATGGCTTTTTTTCGCTTAGTTGCTTACTCTTGAGTAGAACTGCATATTCACTCCAGTAATAAGCACCTTTGTAAAATGAGTCAAACTGAAGCAGAACACATTGTTGGAGTATCAGAATGCATAGATAGAAGGCAAATAAGCGTTCCATGGCTTTATTTCGCTTAGTTGCTTACTCTTGAGTAGAACTGCATATTCACTCCAGGAATAAGCACCTTTGTAAAATGAGTCAAATTGAAGCAGAACACATTGTTGGAGTGTCAGAATGCATAGATAGAAGGCAAATAAGCGTTCCATGGCTTTATTTCGCTTAGTTGCTTACTCTTGAGTAGAACTGCATATTCACTCCAGGAATAAGCACCTTTGTAAAATGAGTCAAACTGAAGCAGAACACATTGTTGGAGTGTCAGAATGCATAGATAGAAGGCAAATAAGCGTTCCATGGCTTTATTTCGCTTAGTTGCTTACTCTTGAGTAGAACTGCATATTCACTCCAGGAATAAGCACCTTTGTAAAATGAGTCAAATTGAAGCAGAACACATTGTTGGAGTGTCAGAATGCATAGATAGAAGGCAAATAAGCGTTCCATGGCTTTATTTCGCTTAGTTGCTTACTCTTGAGTAGAACTGCATATTCACTCCAGGAATAAGCACCTTTGTAAAATGAGTCAAATTGAAGCAGAACACATTGTTGGAGTGTCAGAATGCATAGATAGAAGGCAAATAAGCGTTCCATGGCTTTATTTCGCTTAGTTGCTTACTCTTGAGTAGAACTGCATATTCACTCCAGGAATAAGCACCTTTGTAAAATGAGTCAAACTGAAGCAGAACACATTGTTGGAGAGTCAGAATGCATAGATAGAAGGCAAAAAGGCGTTCCATGGCTTTATTTCGCTTAGTTGCTTACTCTTGAGTAGAACTGCATATTCACTCCAGGAATAAGCACCTTTGTAAAATGAGTCAAATTGAAGCAGAACACATTGTTGGAGTGTCAGAATGCATAGATAGAAGGCAAATAAGCGTTCCATAGCTTTATTTCGCTTAGTTGCTTACTCTTGAGTAGAACTGCATATTCACTCCAGGAATAAGCACCTTTGTAAAATGAGTCAAATTGAAGCAGAACACATTGTTGGAGTGTCAGAATGCATAGATAGAAGGCAAATAAGCGTTCCATGGCTTTATTTCGCTTAGTTGCTTACTCTTGAGTAGAACTGCATATTCACTCCAGGAATAAGCACCTTTGTAAAATGAGTCAAATTGAAGCAGAACACATTGTTGGAGTGTCAGAATGCATAGATAGAAGGCAAATAAACGTTCCATGGCTTTATTTCGCTTAGTTGCTTACTCTTGAGTAGAACTGCATATTCACTCCAGGAATAAGCACCTTTGTAAAATGAGTCAAATTGAAGCAGAACACATTGTTGGAGTGTCCGAATGCATAGATAGAAGGCAAAAAGCCGTTCCATGGCTTTATTTCGCTTAGTTGCTTACTCTTGAGTAGAACTGCATTTTCACTCCAGGAATAAGCACCTTTGTAAAATGAGTCAAATTGAAGCAGAACACATTGTTGGAGTGTCAGAATGCATAGATAGAAGGCAAATAAGCGTTCCATGGCTTTATTTCGCTTAGTTGCTTACTCTTGAGTAGAACTGCATATTCACTCCAGGAATAAGCACCTTTGTAAAATGAGTCAAATTGAAGCAGAACACATTGTTGGAGTGTCAGAATGCATAGATAGAAGGCAAATAAGCGTTCCATGGCTTTATTTCGCTTAGTTGCTTACTCTTGAGTAGAACTGCATATTCACTCCAGGAATAAGCACCTTTGTAAAATGAGTCAAATTGAAGCAGAACACATTGTTGGAGTGTCAGAATGCATAGATAGAAGGCAAATAAGCGTTCCATGGCTTTATTTCGCTTAGTTGCTTACTCTTGAGTAGAACTGCATATTCACTCCAGGAATAAGCACCTTTGTAAAATGAGTCAAATTGAAGCAGAACACATTGTTGGAGTGTCAGAATGCATAGATAGAAGGCAAATAAGCGTTCCATGGCTTTATTTCGCTTAGTTGCTTACTCTTGAGTAGAACTGCATATTCACTCCAGGAATAAGCACCTTTGTAAAATGAGTCAAATTGAAGCAGAACACATTGTTGGAGTGTCCGAATGCATAGATAGAAGGCAAATAAGCGTTCCATGGCTTTTTTTCGCTTAGTTGCTTACTCTTGAGTAGAACTGCATATTCACTCCAGTAATAAGCACCTTTGTAAAATGAGTCAAACTGAAACAGAACACATTGTTGGAGTATCAGAATGCATAGATAGAAGGCAAATAAGCGTTCCATGGCTTTATTTCGCTTAGTTGCTTACTCTTGAGTAGAACTGCATATTCACTCCAGGAATAAGCACCTTTGTAAAATGAGTCAAATTGAAGCAGAACACATTGTTGGAGTGTCAGAATGCATAGATAGAAGGCAAATAAGCGTTCCATGGCTTTATTTCGCTTAGTTGCTTACTCTTGAGTAGAACTGCATATTCACTCCAAGAATAAGCACCTTTGTAAAATGAGTCAAACTGAAGCAGAACACATTGTTGGAGTGTCAGAATGCATAGATAGAAGGCAAATAAGCGTTCCATGGCTTTATTTCGCTTAGTTGCTTACTCTTGAGTAGAACTGCATATTCACTCCAGGAATAAGCACCTTTGTAAAATGAGTCAAACTGAAGCAGAACACATTGTTGGAGTGTCAGAATGCATAGATAGAAGGCAAAAAGGCGTTCCATGGCTTTATTTCGCTTAGTTGCTTACTCTTGAGTAGAACTGCATATTCACTCCAGGTATAAGCACCTTTGTAAAATGAGTCAAATTGAAGCAGAACACATTGTTGGAGTGTCAGAATGCATAGATAGAAGGCAAATAAGCGTTCCATGGCTTTATTTCGCTTAGTTGCTTACTCTTGAGTAGAACTGCATATTCACTCCAGTAATAAGCACCTTTGTAAAATGAGTCAAACTGAAGCAGAACACATTGTTGGAGTGTCAGAATGCATAGATAGAAGGCAAATAAGCGTTCCATGGCTTTATTTCGCTTAGTTGCTTACTCTTGAGTAGAACTGCATATTCACTCCAGGAATAAGCACCTTTGTAAAATGAGTCAAACTGAAGCAGAACACATTGTTGGAGTGTCAGAATGCATAGATAGAAGGCAAAAAGGCGTTCCATGGCTTTATTTCGCTTAGTTGCTTACTCTTGAGTAGAACTGCATATTCACTCCAGGAATAAGCACCTTTGTAAAATGAGTCAAATTGAAGCAGAACACATTGTTGGAGTGTCAGAATGCATAGATAGAAGGCAAATAAACGTTCCATGGCTTTATTTCGCTTAGTTGCTTACTCTTGAGTAGAACTGCATACTCACTCCAGTAATAAGCACCTTTGTAAAATGAGTCAAACTGAAGCAGAACACATTGTTGGAGTGTCAGAATGCATAGATAGAAGGCAAATAAGCGTTCCATGGCTTTATTTCGCTTAGTTGCTTACTCTTGAGTAGAACTGCATATTCACTCCAGGAATAAGCACCTTTGTAAAATGAGTCAAACTGAAGCAGAACACATTGTTGGAGTGTCAGAATGCATAGATAGAAGGCAAAAAGGCGTTCCATGGCTTTATTTCGCTTAGTTGCTTACTCTTGAGTAGAACTGCATATTCACTCCAGGAATAAGCACCTTTGTAAAATGAGTCAAATTGAAGCAGAACACATTGTTGGAGTGTCAGAATGCATAGATAGAAGGAAAATAAGCGTTCCATGGCTTTATTTCGCTTAGTTGCTTACTCTTGAGTAGAACTGCATATTCACTCCAGGAATAAGCACCTTTGTAAAATGAGTCAAATTGAAGCAGAACACATTGTTGGAGTGTCAGAATGCATAGATAGAAGGCAAATAAGCGTTCCATGGCTTTATTTCGCTTAGTTGCTTACTCTTGAGTAGAACTGCATATTCACTCCAGGAATAAGCACCTTTGTAAAATGAGTCAAATTGAAGCAGAACACATTGTTGGAGTGTCAGAATGCATAGATAGAAGGCAAATAAGCGTTCCATAGCTTTATTTCGCTTAGTTGCTTACTCTTGAGTAGAACTGCATATTCACTCCAGGAATAAGCACCTTTGTAAAATGAGTCAAATTGAAGCAGAACACATTGTTGGAGTGTCCGAATGCATAGATAGAAGGCAAATAAGCGTTCCATGGCTTTATTTCGCTTAGTTGCTTACTCTTGAGTAGAACTGCATATTCACTCCAGGAATAAGCACCTTTGTAAAATGAGTCAAATTGAAGCAAAACACATTGTTGGAGAGTCAGAATGCATAGATAGAAGGCAAATAAGCGTTCCATGGCTTTATTTCGCTTAGTTGCTTACTCTTGAGTAGAACTGCATATTCACTCCAGGAATAAGCACCTTTGCAAAATGAGTCAAATTGAAGCAGAACACATTGTTGGAGTGTCAGAATGCATAGATAGAAGGCAAATAAGCGTTCCATGGCTTTATTTCGCTTAGTTGCTTACTCTTGAGTAGAACTGCATATTCACTCCAGGAATAAGCACCTTTGTAAAATGAGTCAAATTGAAGCAGAACACATTGTTGGAGTGTCAGAATGCATAGATAGAAGGCAAATAAGCGTTCCATAGCTTTATTTCGCTTAGTTGCTTACTCTTGAGTAGAACTGCATATTCACTCCAGGAATAAGCACCTTTGTAAAATGAGTCAAATTGAAGCAGAACACATTGTTGGAGTGTCCGAATGCATAGATAGAAGGCAAATAAGCGTTCCATGGCTTTATTTCGCTTAGTTGCTTACTCTTGAGTAGAACTGCATATTCACTCCAGGAATAAGCACCTTTGTAAAATGAGTCAAATTGAAGCAAAACACATTGTTGGAGAGTCAGAATGCATAGATAGAAGGCAAATAAGCGTTCCATGGCTTTATTTCGCTTAGTTGCTTACTCTTGAGTAGAACTGCATATTCACTCCAGGAATAAGCACCTTTGCAAAATGAGTCAAATTGAAGCAGAACACATTGTTGGAGTGTCAGAATGCATAGATAGAAGGCAAATAAGCGTTCCATGGCTTTATTTCGCTTAGTTGCTTACTCTTGAGTAGAACTGCATTTTCACTCCAGGAATAAGCACCTTTGTAAAATGAGTCAAATTGAAGCAGAACACATTGTTGGAGTGTCAGAATGCATAGATAGAAGGCAAATAAGCGTTCCATGGCTTTATTTCGCTTAGTTGCTTACTCTTGAGTAGAACTGCATATTCACTCCAGGAATAAGCACCTTTGTAAAATGAGTCAAATTGAAGCAGAACACATTGTTGGAGTGTCCGAATGCATAGATAGAAGGCAAATAAGCGTTCCATGGCTTTATTTCGCTTAGTTGCTTACTCTTGAGTAGAACTGCATATTCACTCCAGGAATAAGCACCTTTGCAAAATGAGTCAAATTGAAGCAGAACACATTGTTGGAGTGTCAGAATGCATAGATAGAAGGCAAATAAGCGTTCCATGGCATTATTTCGCTTAGTTGCTTACTTTTGAGTAGAACTGCATATTCACTCCAGGAATAAGCACCTTTGTAAAATGAGTCAAATTGAAGCAAAACACATTGTTGGAGAGTCAGAATGCATAGATAGAAGGCAAAAAGGCGTTCCATGGCTTTATTTCGCTTAGTTGCTTACTCTTGAGTAGAACTGCATTTTCACTCCAGGAATAAGCACCTTTGTAAAATGAGTCAAATTGAAGCAGAACACATTGTTGGAGTGTCAGAATGCATAGATAGAAGGCAAATAAGCGTTCCATGGCTTTATTTCGCTTAGTTGCTTACTCTTGAGTAGAACTGCATATTCACTCCAGGAATAAGCACCTTTGTAAAATGAGTCAAATTGAAGCAGAACACATTGTTGGAGTGTCAGAATGCATAGATAGAAGGCAAATAAGCGTTCCATGGCTTTATTTCGCTTAGTTGCTTACTCTTGAGTAGAACTGCATATTCACTCCAGGAATAAGCACCTTTGCAAAATGAGTCAAATTGAAGCAGAACACATTGTTGGAGTGTCAGAATGCATAGATAGAAGGCAAATAAGCGTTCCATGGCTTTATTTCGCTTAGTTGCTTACTCTTGAGTAGAACTGCATATTCACTCCAGGAATAAGCACCTTTGTAAAATGAGTCAAATTGAAGCAGAACACATTGTTGGAGTGTCAGAATGCATAGATAGAAGGCAAATAAGCGTTCCATGGCTTTATTTCGCTTAGTTGCTTACTCTTGAGTAGAACTGCATATTCACTCCAGGAATAAGCACCTTTGTAAAATGAGTCAAATTGAAGCAGAACACATTGTTGGAGTGTCAGAATGCATAGATAGAAGGCAAATAAGCGTTCCATGGCTTTATTTCGCTTAGTTGCTTACTCTTGAGTAGAACTGCATATTCACTCCAGGAATAAGCACATTTGTAAAATGAGTCAAATTGAAGCAGAACACATTGTTGGAGGGACCGAATGCATAGATAGAAGGCAAATAAGCGTTCCATGGCTTTATTTCGCTTAGTTGCTTACTCTTGAGTAGAACTGCATATTCACTCCAGGAATAAGCACCTTTGTAAAATGAGTCAAATTGAAGCAGAACACATTGTTGGAGTGTCCGAATGCATAGATAGAAGGCAAATAAGCGTTCCATGGCTTTTTTTCGCTTAGTTGCTTACTCTTGAGTAGAACTGCATATTCACTCCAGTAATAAGCACCTTTGTAAAATGAGTCAAACTGAAGCAGAACACATTGTTGGAGTATCAGAATGCATAGATAGAAGGCAAATAAGCGTTCCATGGCTTTATTTCGCTTAGTTGCTTACTCTTGAGTAGAACTGCATATTCACTCCAGGAATAAGCACCTTTGTAAAATGAGTCAAATTGAAGCAGAACACATTGTTGGAGTGTCAGAATGCATAGATAGAAGGCAAATAAGCGTTCCATGGCTTTATTTCGCTTAGTTGCTTACTCTTGAGTAGAACTGCATATTCACTCCAGGAATAAGCACCTTTGTAAAATGAGTCAAACTGAAGCAGAACACATTGTTGGAGTGTCAGAATGCATAGATAGAAGGCAAATAAGCGTTCCATGGCTTTATTTCGCTTAGTTGCTTACTCTTGAGTAGAACTGCATATTCACTCCAGGAATAAGCACCTTTGTAAAATGAGTCAAATTGAAGCAGAACACATTGTTGGAGTGTCAGAATGCATAGATAGAAGGCAAATAAGCGTTCCATGGCTTTATTTCGCTTAGTTGCTTACTCTTGAGTAGAACTGCATATTCACTCCAGGAATAAGCACCTTTGTAAAATGAGTCAAATTGAAGCAGAACACATTGTTGGAGTGTCAGAATGCATAGATAGAAGGCAAATAAGCGTTCCATGGCTTTATTTCGCTTAGTTGCTTACTCTTGAGTAGAACTGCATATTCACTCCAGGAATAAGCACCTTTGTAAAATGAGTCAAACTGAAGCAGAACACATTGTTGGAGAGTCAGAATGCATAGATAGGAGGCAAAAAGGCGTTCCATGGCTTTATTTCGCTTAGTTGCTTACTCTTGAGTAGAACTGCATATTCACTCCAGGAATAAGCACCTTTGTAAAATGAGTCAAATTGAAGCAGAACACATTGTTGGAGTGTCAGAATGCATAGATAGAAGGCAAATAAGCGTTCCATGGCTTTATTTCGCTTAGTTGCTTACTCTTGAGTAGAACTGCATATTCACTCCAGGAATAAGCACCTTTGTAAAATGAGTCAAACTGAAGCAGAACACATTGTTGGAGAGTCAGAATGCATAGATAGAAGGCAAAAAGGCGTTCCATGGCTTTATTTCGCTTAGTTGCTTACTCTTGAGTAGAACTGCATATTCACTCCAGGAATAAGCACCTTTGTAAAATGAGTCAAATTGAAGCAGAACACATTGTTGGAGTGTCAGAATGCATAGATAGAAGGCAAATAAGCGTTCCATAGCTTTATTTCGCTTAGTTGCTTACTCTTGAGTAGAACTGCATATTCACTCCAGGAATAAGCACCTTTGTAAAATGAGTCAAATTGAAGCAGAACACATTGTTGGAGTGTCAGAATGCATAGATAGAAGGCAAATAAGCGTTCCATGGCTTTATTTCGCTTAGTTGCTTACTCTTGAGTAGAACTGCATATTCACTCCAGGAATAAGCACCTTTGTAAAATGAGTCAAATTGAAGCAGAACACATTGTTGGAGTGTCAGAATGCATAGATAGAAGGCAAATAAACGTTCCATGGCTTTATTTCGCTTAGTTGCTTACTCTTGAGTAGAACTGCATATTCACTCCAGGAATAAGCACCTTTGTAAAATGAGTCAAATTGAAGCAGAACACATTGTTGGAGTGTCCGAATGCATAGATAGAAGGCAAAAAGCCGTTCCATGGCTTTATTTCGCTTAGTTGCTTACTCTTGAGTAGAACTGCATTTTCACTCCAGGAATAAGCACCTTTGTAAAATGAGTCAAATTGAAGCAGAACACATTGTTGGAGTGTCAGAATGCATAGATAGAAGGCAAATAAGCGTTCCATGGCTTTATTTCGCTTAGTTGCTTACTCTTGAGTAGAACTGCATATTCACTCCAGGAATAAGCACCTTTGTAAAATGAGTCAAATTGAAGCAGAACACATTGTTGGAGTGTCAGAATGCATAGATAGAAGGCAAATAAGCGTTCCATGGCTTTATTTCGCTTAGTTGCTTACTCTTGAGTAGAACTGCATATTCACTCCAGGAATAAGCACCTTTGTAAAATGAGTCAAATTGAAGCAGAACACATTGTTGGAGTGTCAGAATGCATAGATAGAAGGCAAATAAGCGTTCCATGGCTTTATTTCGCTTAGTTGCTTACTCTTGAGTAGAACTGCATATTCACTCCAGGAATAAGCACCTTTGTAAAATGAGTCAAATTGAAGCAGAACACATTGTTGGAGTGTCCGAATGCATAGATAGAAGGCAAATAAGCGTTCCATGGCTTTTTTTCGCTTAGTTGCTTACTCTTGAGTAGAACTGCATATTCACTCCAGTAATAAGCACCTTTGTAAAATGAGTCAAACTGAAACAGAACACATTGTTGGAGTATCAGAATGCATAGATAGAAGGCAAATAAGCGTTCCATGGCTTTATTTCGCTTAGTTGCTTACTCTTGAGTAGAACTGCATATTCACTCCAGGAATAAGCACCTTTGTAAAATGAGTCAAATTGAAGCAGAACACATTGTTGGAGTGTCAGAATGCATAGATAGAAGGCAAATAAGCGTTCCATGGCTTTATTTCGCTTAGTTGCTTACTCTTGAGTAGAACTGCATATTCACTCCAAGAATAAGCACCTTTGTAAAATGAGTCAAACTGAAGCAGAACACATTGTTGGAGTGTCAGAATGCATAGATAGAAGGCAAATAAGCGTTCCATGGCTTTATTTCGCTTAGTTGCTTACTCTTGAGTAGAACTGCATATTCACTCCAGGAATAAGCACCTTTGTAAAATGAGTCAAACTGAAGCAGAACACATTGTTGGAGTGTCAGAATGCATAGATAGAAGGCAAAAAGGCGTTCCATGGCTTTATTTCGCTTAGTTGCTTACTCTTGAGTAGAACTGCATATTCACTCCAGGTATAAGCACCTTTGTAAAATGAGTCAAATTGAAGCAGAACACATTGTTGGAGTGTCAGAATGCATAGATAGAAGGCAAATAAGCGTTCCATGGCTTTATTTCGCTTAGTTGCTTACTCTTGAGTAGAACTGCATATTCACTCCAGTAATAAGCACCTTTGTAAAATGAGTCAAACTGAAGCAGAACACATTGTTGGAGTGTCAGAATGCATAGATAGAAGGCAAATAAGCGTTCCATGGCTTTATTTCGCTTAGTTGCTTACTCTTGAGTAGAACTGCATATTCACTCCAGGAATAAGCACCTTTGTAAAATGAGTCAAACTGAAGCAGAACACATTGTTGGAGTGTCAGAATGCATAGATAGAAGGCAAAAAGGCGTTCCATGGCTTTATTTCGCTTAGTTGCTTACTCTTGAGTAGAACTGCATATTCACTCCAGGAATAAGCACCTTTGTAAAATGAGTCAAATTGAAGCAGAACACATTGTTGGAGTGTCAGAATGCATAGATAGAAGGCAAATAAACGTTCCATGGCTTTATTTCGCTTAGTTGCTTACTCTTGAGTAGAACTGCATACTCACTCCAGTAATAAGCACCTTTGTAAAATGAGTCAAACTGAAGCAGAACACATTGTTGGAGTGTCAGAATGCATAGATAGAAGGCAAATAAGCGTTCCATGGCTTTATTTCGCTTAGTTGCTTACTCTTGAGTAGAACTGCATATTCACTCCAGGAATAAGCACCTTTGTAAAATGAGTCAAACTGAAGCAGAACACATTGTTGGAGTGTCAGAATGCATAGATAGAAGGCAAAAAGGCGTTCCATGGCTTTATTTCGCTTAGTTGCTTACTCTTGAGTAGAACTGCATATTCACTCCAGGAATAAGCACCTTTGTAAAATGAGTCAAATTGAAGCAGAACACATTGTTGGAGTGTCAGAATGCATAGATAGAAGGAAAATAAGCGTTCCATGGCTTTATTTCGCTTAGTTGCTTACTCTTGAGTAGAACTGCATATTCACTCCAGGAATAAGCACCTTTGTAAAATGAGTCAAATTGAAGCAGAACACATTGTTGGAGTGTCAGAATGCATAGATAGAAGGCAAATAAGCGTTCCATGGCTTTATTTCGCTTAGTTGCTTACTCTTGAGTAGAACTGCATATTCACTGCAGGAATAAGCACCTTTGTAAAATGAGTCAAATTGAAGCAGAACACATTGTTGGAGTGTCAGAATGCATAGATAGAAGGCAAATAAGCGTTCCATAGCTTTATTTCGCTTAGTTGCTTACTCTTGAGTAGAACTGCATATTCACTCCAGGAATAAGCACCTTTGTAAAATGAGTCAAATTGAAGCAGAACACATTGTTGGAGTGTCCGAATGCATAGATAGAAGGCAAACAAGCGTTCCATGGCTTTATTTCGCTTAGTTGCTTACTCTTGAGTAGAACTGCATATTCACTCCAGGAATAAGCACCTTTGTAAAATGAGTCAAATTGAAGCAAAACACATTGTTGGAGAGTCAGAATGCATAGATAGAAGGCAAATAAGCGTTCCATGGCTTTATTTCGCTTAGTTGCTTACTCTTGAGTAGAACTGCATATTCACTCCAGGAATAAGCACCTTTGTAAAATGAGTCAAATTGAAGCAGAACACATTGTTGGAGTGTCCGAATGCATAGATAGAAGGCAAATAAGCGTTCCATGGCTTTATTTCGCTTAGTTGCTTACTCTTGAGTAGAACTGCATATTCACTCGAGGAATAAGCACCTTTGCAAAATGAGTCAAATTGAAGCAGAACACATTGTTGGAGTGTCAGAATGCATAGATAGAAGGCAAATAAGCGTTCCATGGCATTATTTCGCTTAGTTGCTTACTCTTGAGTAGAACTGCATATTCACTCCAGGAATAAGCACCTTTGTAAAATGAGTCAAACTGAAGCAGAACACATTGTTGGAGTGTCAGAATGCATAGATAGAAGGCAAAAAGGCGTTCCATGGCTTTATTTCGCTTAGTTGCTTACTCTTGAGTAGAACTGCATATTCACTCCAGGAATAAGCACCTTTGTAAAATGAGTCAAATTGAAGCAGAACACATTGTTGGAGTGTCAGAATGCATAGATAGAAGGCAAATAAACGTTCCATGGCTTTATTTCGCTTAGTTGCTTACTCTTGAGTAGAACTGCATACTCACTCCAGTAATAAGCACCTTTGTAAAATGAGTCAAACTGAAGCAGAACACATTGTTGGAGTGTCAGAATGCATAGATAGAAGGCAAATAAGCGTTCCATGGCTTTATTTCGCTTAGTTGCTTACTCTTGAGTAGAACTGCATATTCACTCCAGGAATAAGCACCTTTGTAAAATGAGTCAAACTGAAGCAGAACACATTGTTGGAGTGTCAGAATGCATAGATAGAAGGCAAAAAGGCGTTCCATGGCTTTATTTCGCTTAGTTGCTTACTCTTGAGTAGAACTGCATATTCACTCCAGGAATAAGCACCTTTGTAAAATGAGTCAAATTGAAGCAGAACACATTGTTGGAGTGTCAGAATGCATAGATAGAAGGCAAATAAGCGTTCCATGGCTTTATTTCGCTTAGTTGCTTACTCTTGAGTAGAACTGCATATTCACTCCAGGAATAAGCACCTTTGTAAAATGAGTCAAATTGAAGCAGAACACATTGTTGGAGTGTCAGAATGCATAGATAGAAGGCAAATAAGCGTTCCATGGCTTTATTTCGCTTAGTTGCTTACTCTTGAGTAGAACTGCATATTCACTGCAGGAATAAGCACCTTTGTAAAATGAGTCAAATTGAAGCAGAACACATTGTTGGAGTGTCAGAATGCATAGATAGAAGGCAAATAAGCGTTCCATGGCTTTATTTCGCTTAGTTGCTTACTCTTGAGTAGAACTGCATATTCACTCCAGGAATAAGCACCTTTGTAAAATGAGTCAAATTGAAGCAGAACACATTGTTGGAGTGTCCGAATGCATAGATAGAAGGCAAATAAGCGTTCCATGGCTTTATTTCGCTTAGTTGCTTACTCTTGAGTAGAACTGCATATTCACTCCAGGAATAAGCACCTTTGCAAAATGAGTCAAATTGAAGCAGAACACATTGTTGGAGTGTCAGAATGCATAGATAGAAGGCAAATAAGCGTTCCATGGCATTATTTCGCTTAGTTGCTTACTTTTGAGTAGAACTGCATATTCACTCCAGGAATAAGCACCTTTGTAAAATGAGTCAAATTGAAGCAAAACACATTGTTGGAGAGTCAGAATGCATAGATAGAAGGCAAAAAGGCGTTCCATGGCTTTATTTCGCTTAGTTGCTTACTCTTGAGTAGAACTGCATTTTCACTCCAGGAATAAGCACCTTTGTAAAATGAGTCAAATTGAAGCAGAACACATTGTTGGAGTGTCAGAATGCATAGATAGAAGGCAAATAAGCGTTCCATGGCTTTATTTCGCTTAGTTGCTTACTCTTGAGTAGAACTGCATATTCACTCCAGGAATAAGCACCTTTGTAAAATGAGTCAAATTGAAGCAGAACACATTGTTGGAGTGTCAGAATGCATAGATAGAAGGCAAATAAGCGTTCCATGGCTTTATTTCGCTTAGTTGCTTACTCTTGAGTAGAACTGCATATTCACTCCAGGAATAAGCACCTTTGCAAAATGAGTCAAATTGAAGCAGAACACATTGTTGGAGTGTCAGAATGCATAGATAGAAGGCAAATAAGCGTTCCATGGCTTTATTTCGCTTAGTTGCTTACTCTTGAGTAGAACTGCATATTCACTCCAGGAATAAGCACCTTTGTAAAATGAGTCAAATTGAAGCAGAACACATTGTTGGAGTGTCAGAATGCATAGATAGAAGGCAAATAAGCGTTCCATGGCTTTATTTCGCTTAGTTGCTTACTCTTGAGTAGAACTGCATATTCACTCCAGGAATAAGCACCTTTGTAAAATGAGTCAAATTGAAGCAGAACACATTGTTGGAGTGTCAGAATGCATAGATAGAAGGCAAATAAGCGTTCCATGGCTTTATTTCGCTTAGTTGCTTACTCTTGAGTAGAACTGCATATTCACTCCAGGAATAAGCACATTTGTAAAATGAGTCAAATTGAAGCAGAACACATTGTTGGAGTGTCCGAATGCATAGATAGAAGGCAAATAAGCGTTCCATGGCTTTATTTCGCTTAGTTGCTTACTCTTGAGTAGAACTGCATATTCACTCCAGGAATAAGCACCTTTGTAAAATGAGTCAAATTGAAGCAGAACACATTGTTGGAGTGTCAGAATGCATAGATAGAAGGCAAAAAGGCGTTCCATGGCTTTATTTCGCTTAGTTGCTTACTCTTGAGTAGAACTGCATATTCACTCCAGGAATAAGCACCTTTGTAAAATGAGTCAAATTGAAGCAGAACACATTGTTGGAGTGTCAGAATGCATAGATAGAAGGCAAATAAGCGTTCCATGGCTTTATTTCGCTTAGTTGCTTACTCTTGAGTAGAACTGCATATTCACTCCAGGAATAAGCACCTTTGTAAAATGAGTCAAATTGAAGCAAAACACATTGTTGGAGAGTCAGAATGCATAGATAGAAGGCAAAAAGGCGTTCCATGGCTTTATTTCGCTTAGTTGCTTACTCTTGAGTAGAACTGCATATTCACTCCAGGAATAAGCACCTTTGTAAAATGAGTCAAATTGAAGCAGAACACATTGTTGGAGTGTCAGAATGCATAGATAGAAGGCAAATAAGCGTTCCATGGCTTTATTTCGCTTAGTTGCTTACTCTTGAGTAGAACTGCATATTCACTCCAGGAATAAGCACCTTTGTAAAATGAGTCAAATTGAAGCAGAACACATTGTTGGAGTGTCAGAATGCATAGATAGAAGGCAAATAAGCGTTCCATGGCTTTATTTCGCTTAGTTGCTTACTCTTGAGTAGAACTGCATATTCACTCCAGGAATAAGCACCTTTGTAAAATGAGTCAAATTGAAGCAGAACACATTGTTGGAGTGTCAGAATGCATAGATAGAAGGCAAAAAGGCGTTCCATGGCTTTATTTCGCTTAGTTGCTTACTCTTGAGTAGAACTGCATATTCACTCCAGGAATAAGCACCTTTGTAAAATGAGTCAAATTGAAGCAGAACACATTGTTGGAGTGTCAGAATGCATAGATAGAAGGCAAAAAGGCGTTCCATGGCTTTATTTCGCTTAGTTGCTTACTCTTGAGTAGAACTGCATATTCACTCCAGGAATAAGCACCTTTGTAAAATGAGTCAAATTGAAGCAGAACACATTGTTGGAGTGTCAGAATGCATAGATAGAAGGCAAATAAGCGTTCCATGGCTTTATTTCGCTTAGTTGCTTACTCTTGAGTAGAACTGCATATTCACTCCAGGAATAAGCACCTTTGTAAAATGAGTCAAACTGAAGCAGAACACATTGTTGGAGTGTCAGAATGCATAGATAGAAGGCAAAAAGGCGTTCCATGGCTTTATTTCGCTTAGTTGCTTACTCTTGAGTAGAACTGCATATTCACTCCAGGAATAAGCACCTTTGTAAAATGAGTCAAATTGAAGCAGAACACATTGTTGGAGTGTCAGAATGCATAGATAGAAGGAAAATAAGCGTTCCATGGCTTTATTTCGCTTAGTTGCTTACTCTTGAGTAGAACTGCATATTCACTCCAGGAATAAGCACCTTTGTAAAATGAGTCAAATTGAAGCAGAACACATTGTTGGAGTGTCAGAAAGCATAGATAGAAGGCAAATAAGCGTTCCATGGCTTTATTTCGCTTAGTTGCTTACTCTTGAGTAGAACTGCATATTCACTGCAGGAATAAGCACCTTTGTAAAATGAGTCAAATTGAAGCAGAACACATTGTTGGAGTGTCAGAATGCATAGATAGAAGGCAAATAAGCGTTCCATGGCTTTATTTCGCTTAGTTGCTTACTCTTGAGTAGAACTGCATATTCACTCCAGGAATAAGCACCTTTGTAAAATGAGTCAAATTGAAGCAGAACACATTGTTGGAGTGTCAGAATGCATAGATAGAAGGCAAATAAGCGTTCCATAGCTTTATTTCGCTTAGTTGCTTACTCTTGAGTAGAACTGCATATTCACTCCAGGAATAAGCACCTTTGTAAAATGAGTCAAATTGAAGCAGAACACATTGTTGGAGTGTCCGAATGCATAGATAGAAGGCAAATAAGCGTTCCATGGCTTTATTTCGCTTAGTTGCTTACTCTTGAGTAGAACTGCATATTCACTCCAGGAATAAGCACCTTTGTAAAATGAGTCAAATTGAAGCAAAACACATTGTTGGAGAGTCAGAATGCATAGATAGAAGGCAAATAAGCGTTCCATGGCTTTATTTCGCTTAGTTGCTTACTCTTGAGTAGAACTGCATATTCACTCCAGGAATAAGCACCTTTGCAAAATGAGTCAAATTGAAGCAGAACACATTGTTGGAGTGTCAGAATGCATAGATAGAAGGCAAATAAGCGTTCCATGGCTTTATTTCGCTTAGTTGCTTACTCTTGAGTAGAACTGCATTTTCACTCCAGGAATAAGCACCTTTGTAAAATGAGTCAAATTGAAGCAGAACACATTGTTGGAGTGTCAGAATGCATAGATAGAAGGCAAATAAGCGTTCCATGGCTTTATTTCGCTTAGTTGCTTACTCTTGAGTAGAACTGCATATTCACTCCAGGAATAAGCACCTTTGTAAAATGAGTCAAATTGAAGCAGAACACATTGTTGGAGTGTCCGAATGCATAGATAGAAGGCAAATAAGCGTTCCATGGCTTTATTTCGCTTAGTTGCTTACTCTTGAGTAGAACTGCATATTCACTCCAGGAATAAGCACCTTTGCAAAATGAGTCAAATTGAAGCAGAACACATTGTTGGAGTGTCAGAATGCATAGATAGAAGGCAAATAAGCGTTCCATGGCATTATTTCGCTTAGTTGCTTACTTTTGAGTAGAACTGCATATTCACTCCAGGAATAAGCACCTTTGTAAAATGAGTCAAATTGAAGCAAAACACATTGTTGGAGAGTCAGAATGCATAGATAGAAGGCAAAAAGGCGTTCCATGGCTTTATTTCGCTTAGTTGCTTACTCTTGAGTAGAACTGCATTTTCACTCCAGGAATAAGCACCTTTGTAAAATGAGTCAAATTGAAGCAGAACACATTGTTGGAGTGTCAGAATGCATAGATAGAAGGCAAATAAGCGTTCCATGGCTTTATTTCGCTTAGTTGCTTACTCTTGAGTAGAACTGCATATTCACTCCAGGAATAAGCACCTTTGTAAAATGAGTCAAATTGAAGCAGAACACATTGTTGGAGTGTCAGAATGCATAGATAGAAGGCAAATAAGCGTTCCATGGCTTTATTTCGCTTAGTTGCTTACTCTTGAGTAGAACTGCATATTCACTCCAGGAATAAGCACCTTTGCAAAATGAGTCAAATTGAAGCAGAACACATTGTTGGAGTGTCAGAATGCATAGATAGAAGGCAAATAAGCGTTCCATGGCTTTATTTCGCTTAGTTGCTTACTCTTGAGTAGAACTGCATATTCACTCCAGGAATAAGCACCTTTGTAAAATGAGTCAAATTGAAGCAGAACACATTGTTGGAGTGTCAGAATGCATAGATAGAAGGCAAATAAGCGTTCCATGGCTTTATTTCGCTTAGTTGCTTACTCTTGAGTAGAACTGCATATTCACTCCAGGAATAAGCACCTTTGTAAAATGAGTCAAATTGAAGCAGAACACATTGTTGGAGTGTCCGAATGCATAGATAGAAGGCAAATAAGCGTTCCATGGCTTTATTTCGCTTAGTTGCTTACTCTTGAGTAGAACTGCATATTCACTCCAGGAATAAGCACCTTTGTAAAATGAGTCAAATTGAAGCAGAACACATTGTTGGAGTGTCAGAATGCATAGATAGAAGGCAAAAAGGCGTTCCATGGCTTTATTTCGCTTAGTTGCTTACTCTTGAGTAGAACTGCATATTCACTCCAGGAATAAGCACCTTTGTAAAATGAGTCAAATTGAAGCAGAACACATTGTTGGAGTGTCAGAATGCATAGATAGAAGGCAAATAAGCGTTCCATGGCTTTATTTCGCTTAGTTGCTTACTCTTGAGTAGAACTGCATATTCACTCCAGGAATAAGCACCTTTGTAAAATGAGTCAAATTGAAGCAAAACACATTGTTGGAGAGTCAGAATGCATAGATAGAAGGCAAAAAGGCGTTCCATGGCTTTATTTCGCTTAGTTGCTTACTCTTGAGTAGAACTGCATATTCACTCCAGGAATAAGCACCTTTGTAAAATGAGTCAAATTGAAGCAGAACACATTGTTGGAGTGTCAGAATGCATAGATAGAAGGCAAATAAGCGTTCCATGGCTTTATTTCGCTTAGTTGCTTACTCTTGAGTAGAACTGCATATTCACTCCAGGAATAAGCACCTTTGTAAAATGAGTCAAATTGAAGCAGAACACATTGTTGGAGTGTCCGAATGCATAGATAGAAGGCAAAAAGGCGTTCCATGGCTTTATTTCGCTTAGTTGCTTACTGTTGAGTAGAACTGCATTTTCACTCCAGGAATAAGCACCTTTGTAAAATGAGTCAAATTGAAGCAGAACACATTGTTGGAGTGTCAGAATGCATAGATAGAAGGCAAATAAGCGTTCCATGGCTTTATTTCGCTTAGTTGCTTACTCTTGAGTAGAACTGCATATTCACTCCAGGAATAAGCACCTTTGTAAAATGAGTCAAATTGAAGCAAAACACATTGTTGGAGAGTCAGAATGCATAGATAGAAGGCAGAAAGGCGTTCCATGGCTTTATTTCGCTTAGTTGCTTACTCTTGAGTAGAACTGTATATTCACTCCAGGAATAAGCACCTTTGTAAAATGAGTCAAATTGAAGCAGAACACATTGTTGGAGTGTCAGAATGCATAGATAGAAGGCAAATAAGCGTTCCATGGCTTTATTTCGCTTAGTTGCTTACTCTTGAGTAGAACTGCATATTCACTCCAGGAATAAGCACCTTTGTAAAATGAGTCAAATTGAAGCAGAACACATTGTTGGAGTGTCAGAATGCATAGATAGAAGGCAAATAAGCGTTCCATGGCTTTATTTCGCTTAGTTGCTTACTCTTGAGTAGAACTGCATATTCACTCCAGGAATAAGCACCTTTGTAAAATGAGTCAAATTGAAGCAGACAACATTGTTGGAGTGTCAGAATGCATAGATAGAAGGCAAAAAGGCGTTCCATGGCTTTATTTCGCTTAGTTGCTTACTCTTGAGTAGAACTGCATTTTCACTCCAGGAATAAGCACCTTTGTAAAATGAGTCAAATTGAAGCAGAACACATTGTTGGAGTGTCAGAATGCATAGATAGAAGGCAAATAAGCGTTCCATGGCTTTATTTCGCTTAGCTGCTTACTCTTGAGTAGAACTGCATATTCACTCCAGGAATAAGCACCTTTGTAAAATGAGTCAAAGTGAAGCAGAACACATTGTTGGAGTGTCAGAATGCATAGATAGAAGGCAAATAAGCGTTCCATGGCTTTATTTCGCTTAATTGCTTACTCTTGAGTAGAACTGCATATTCACTCCAGGAATAAGCACCTTTGTAAAATGAGTCAAATTGAAGCAGAACACATTGTTGGAGTGTCAGAATGCATAGATAGAAGGCAAATAAGCGTTCCATGGCTTTATTTCGCTTAGTTGCTTACTCTTGAGTAGAACTGCATTTTCACTCCAGGAATAAGCACCTTTGTAAAATGAGTCAAACTGAAGCAAAACACATTGTTTGAGAGTCAGAATGCATAGATAGAAGGCAAAAAGGCGTTCCATGGCTTTATTTCGCTTAGTTGCTTACTCTTGAGTAGAACTGCATATTCACTCCAGGAATAAGCACCTTTGTAAAATGAGTCAAATTGAAGCAGAACACATTGTTGGAGTGTCAGAATGCATAGATAGAAGGCAAATAAGCGTTCCATGGCTTTATTTCGCTTAGTTGCTTACTCTTGAGTAGAACTGCATATTCACTCCAGGAATAAGCACCTTTGTAAAATGAGTCAAATTGAAGCAGAACACATTGTTGGAGTGTCAGAATGCATAGATAGAAGGCAAATAAGCGTTCCATGGCTTTATTTCGCTTAGTTGCTTACTCTTGAGTAGAACTGCATATTCACTCCAGGAATAAGCACCTTTGTAAAATGAGTCAAATTGAAGCAAAACACATTGTTGGAGAGTCAGAATGCATAGATAGAAGGCAGAAAGGCGTTCCATGGCTTTATTTCGCTTAGTTGCTTACTCTTGAGTAGAACTGCATATTCACTCCAGGAATAAGCACCTTTGTAAAATGAGTCAAATTGAAGCAGAACACATTGTTGGAGTGTCAGAATGCATAGATAGAAGGCAAATAAGCGTTCCATGGCTTTATTTCGCTTAGTTGCTTACTCTTGAGTAGAACTGCATATTCACTCCAGGAATAAGCACCTTTGTAAAATGAGTCAAATTGAAGCAGAACACATTGTTGGAGTGTCAGAATGCATAGATAGAAGGCAAATAAGCGTTCCATGGCTTTATTTCGCTTAGTTGCTTACTCTTGAGTAGAACTGCATATTCACTCCAGGAATAAGCACCTTTGTAAAATGAGTCAAATTGAAGCAGACAACATTGTTGGAGTGTCAGAATGCATAGATAGAAGGCAAAAAGGCGTTCCATGGCTTTATTTCGCTTAGTTGCTTACTCTTGAGTAGAACTGCATTTTCACTCCAGGAATAAGCACCTTTGTAAAATGAGTCAAATTGAAGCAGAACACATTGTTGGAGTGTCAGAATGCATAGATAGAAGGCAAATAAGCGTTCCATGGCTTTATTTCGCTTAGCTGCTTACTCTTGAGTAGAACTGCATATTCACTCCAGGAATAAGCACCTTTGTAAAATGAGTCAAAGTGAAGCAGAACACATTGTTGGAGTGTCAGAATGCATAGATAGAAGGCAAATAAGCGTTCCATGGCTTTATTTCGCTTAGTTGCTTACTCTTGAGTAGAACTGCATATTCACTCCAGGAATAAGCACCTTTGTAAAATGAGTCAAATTGAAGCAGAACACATTGTTGGAGTGTCAGAATGCATAGATAGAAGGCAAATAAGCGTTCCATGGCTTTATTTCGCTTAGTTGCTTACTCTTGAGTAGAACTGCATTTTCACTCCAGGAATAAGCACCTTTGTAAAATGAGTCAAACTGAAGCAAAACACATTGTTTGAGAGTCAGAATGCATAGATAGAAGGCAAAAAGGCGTTCCATGGCTTTATTTCGCTTAGTTGCTTACTCTTGAGTAGAACTGCATATTCACTCCAGGAATAAGCACCTTTGTAAAATGAGTCAAATTGAAGCAGAACACATTGTTGGAGTGTCAGAATGCATAGATAGAAGGCAAATAAGCGTTCCATGGCTTTATTTCGCTTAGTTGCTTACTCTTGAGTAGAACTGCATATTCACTCCAGGAATAAGCACCTTTGTAAAATGAGTCAAATTGAAGCAGAACACATTGTTGGAGTGTCAGAATGCATAGATAGAAGGCAAATAAGCGTTCCATGGCTTTATTTCGCTTAGTTGCTTACTCTTGAGTAGAACTGCATATTCACTCCAGGAATAAGCACCTTTGTAAAATGAGTCAAATTGAAGCAAAACACATTGTTGGAGAGTCAGAATGCATAGATAGAAGGCAGAAAGGCGTTCCATGGCTTTATTTCGCTTAGTTGCTTACTCTTGAGTAGAACTGCATATTCACTCCAGGAATAAGCACCTTTGTAAAATGAGTCAAATTGAAGCAGAACACATTGTTGGAGTGTCAGAATGCATAGATAGAAGGCAAATAAGCGTTCCATGGCTTTATTTCGCTTAGTTGCTTACTCTTGAGTAGAACTGCATATTCACTCCAGGAATAAGCACCTTTGTAAAATGAGTCAAAGTGAAGCAGAACACATTGTTGGAGTGTCAGAATGCATAGATAGAAGGCAAATAAGCGTTCCATGGCTTTATTTCGCTTAGTTGCTTACTCTTGAGTAGAACTGCATATTCACTCCAGGAATAAGCACCTTTGTAAAATGAGTCAAATTGAAGCAGAACACATTGTTGGAGTGTCAGAATGCATAGATAGAAGGCAAAAAGGCGTTCCATGGCTTTATTTCGCTTAGTTGCTTACTCTTGAGTAGAACTGCATATTCACTCCAGGAATAAGCACCTTTGTAAAATGAGTCAAACTGAAGCAGAACACATTGTTGGAGTGTCAGAATGCATAGATAGAAGGCAAATAAGCGTTCCATGGCTTTATTTCGCTTAGTTGCTTACTCCTGAGTAGAACTGCATATTCACTCCAGGAATAAGCACCTTTGTAAAATGAGTCAAATTGAAGCAGAACACATTGTTGGAGTGTCAGAATGCATAGATAGAAGGCAAATAAGCGTTCCATGGCTTTATTTCGCTTAGTTGCTTACTCTTGAGTAGAACTGCATATTCACTCCAGGAATAAGCACCTTTGTAAAATGAGTCAAATTGAAGCAGAACACATTGTTGGAGTGTCAGAATGCATAGATAGAAGGCAAAAAGGCGTTCCATGGCTTTATTTCGCTTAGTTGCTTACTCTTGAGTAGAACTGCATTTTCACTCCAGGAATAAGCACCTTTGTAAAATGAGTCAAATTGAAGCAGAACACATTGTTGGAGTGTCAGAATGCATAGATAGAAGGCAAATAAGCGTTCCATGGCTTTATTTCGCTTAGTTGCTTACTCTTGAGTAGAACTGCATATTCACTCCAGGAATAAGCACCTTTGTAAAATGAGTCAAATTGAAGCAGAACACATTGTTGGAGTGTCAGAATGCATAGATAGAAGGCAAATAAGCGTTCCATGGCTTTATTTCGCTTAGTTGCTTACTCTTGAGTAGAACTGCATATTCACTCCAGGAATAAGCACCTTTGTAAAATGAGTCAAATTGAAGCAGAACACATTGTTGGAGTGTCAGAATGCATAGATAGAAGGCAAATAAGCGTTCCATGGCTTTATTTCGCTTAGTTGCTTACTCTTGAGTAGAACTGCATATTCACTCCAGGAATAAGCACCTTTGTAAAATGAGTCAAATTGAAGCAGAACACATTGTTGGAGTGTCAGAATGCATAGATAGAAGGCAAATAAGCGTTCCATGGCTTTATTTCGCTTAGTTGCTTACTCTTGAGTAGAACTGCATATTCACTCCAGGAATAAGCACCTTTGTAAAATGAGTCAAATTGAAGCAGAACACATTGTTGGAATGTCAGAATGCATAGATAGAAGGCAAATAAGCGTTCCATGGCTTTATTTCGCTTAGTTGCTTACTCTTGAGTAGAACTGCATATTCACTCCAGGAATAAGCACCTTTGTAAAATGAGTCAAATTGAAGGGGAACACATTGTTGGAGTGTCAGAATGCATAGATAGAAGGCAAATAAGCGTTCCATGGCTTTATTTCGCTTAGTTGCTTACTCTTGAGTAGAACTGCATATTCACTCCAGGAATAAGCACCTTTGTAAAATGAGTCAAATTGAAGCAAAACACATTGTTGGAGAGTCAGAATGCATAGATAGAAGGCAGAAAGGCGTTCCATGGCTTTATTTCGCTTAGTTGCTTACTCTTGAGTAGAACTGCATATTCACTCCAGGAATAAGCACCTTTGTAAAATGAGTCAAATTGAAGCAGAACACATTGTTGGAGTGTCAGAATGCATAGATAGAAGGCAAATAAGCGTTCCATGGCTTTATTTCGCTTAGTTGCTTACTCTTGAGTAGAACTGCATATTCACTCCAGGAATAAGCACCTTTGTAAAATGAGTCAAATTGAAGCAGAACACATTGTTGGAGTGTCAGAATGCATAGATAGAAGGCAAATAAGCGTTCCATGGCTTTATTTCGCTTAGTTGCTTACTCTTGAGTAGAACTGCATATTCACTCCAGGAATAAGCACCTTTGTAAAATGAGTCAAATTGAAGCAGACAACATTGTTGGAGTGTCAGAATGCATAGATAGAAGGCAAAAAGGCGTTCCATGGCTTTATTTCGCTTAGTTGCTTACTCTTGAGTAGAACTGCATTTTCACTCCAGGAATAAGCACCTTTGTAAAATGAGTCAAATTGAAGCAGAACACATTGTTGGAGTGTCAGAATGCATAGATAGAAGGCAAATAAGCGTTCCATGGCTTTATTTCGCTTAGCTGCTTACTCTTGAGTAGAACTGCATATTCACTCCAGGAATAAGCACCTTTGTAAAATGAGTCAAAGTGAAGCAGAACACATTGTTGGAGTGTCAGAATGCATAGATAGAAGGCAAATAAGCGTTCCATGGCTTTATTTCGCTTAGTTGCTTACTCTTGAGTAGAACTGCATATTCACTCCAGGAATAAGCACCTTTGTAAAATGAGTCAAATTGAAGCAGAACACATTGTTGGAGTGTCAGAATGCATAGATAGAAGGCAAATAAGCGTTCCATGGCTTTATTTCGCTTAGTTGCTTACTCTTGAGTAGAACTGCATTTTCACTCCAGGAATAAGCACCTTTGTAAAATGAGTCAAACTGAAGCAAAACACATTGTTTGAGAGTCAGAATGCATAGATAGAAGGCAAAAAGGCGTTCCATGGCTTTATTTCGCTTAGTTGCTTACTCTTGAGTAGAACTGCATATTCACTCCAGGAATAAGCACCTTTGTAAAATGAGTCAAATTGAAGCAGAACACATTGTTGGAGTGTCAGAATGCATAGATAGAAGGCAAATAAGCGTTCCATGGCTTTATTTCGCTTAGTTGCTTACTCTTGAGTAGAACTGCATATTCACTCCAGGAATAAGCACCTTTGTAAAATGAGTCAAATTGAAGCAGAACACATTGTTGGAGTGTCAGAATGCATAGATAGAAGGCAAATAAGCGTTCCATGGCTTTATTTCGCTTAGTTGCTTACTCTTGAGTAGAACTGCATATTCACTCCAGGAATAAGCACCTTTGTAAAATGAGTCAAATTGAAGCAAAACACATTGTTGGAGAGTCAGAATGCATAGATAGAAGGCAGAAAGGCGTTCCATGGCTTTATTTCGCTTAGTTGCTTACTCTTGAGTAGAACTGCATATTCACTCCAGGAATAAGCACCTTTGTAAAATGAGTCAAATTGAAGTAGAACACATTGTTGGAGTGTCAGAATGCATAGATAGAAGGCAAATAAGCGTTCCATGGCTTTATTTCGCTTAGTTGCTTACTCTTGAGTAGAACTGCATATTCACTCCAGGAATAAGCACCTTTGTAAAATGAGTCAAATTGAAGCAGAACACATTGTTGGAGTGTCAGAATGCATAGATAGAAGGCAAATAAGCGTTCCATGGCTTTATTTCGCTTAGTTGCTTACTCTTGAGTAGAACTGCATATTCACTCCAGGAATAAGCACCTTTGTAAAATGAGTCAAATTGAAGCAGACAACATTGTTGGAGTGTCAGAATGCATAGATAGAAGGCAAAAAGGCGTTCCATGGCTTTATTTCGCTTAGTTGCTTACTCTTGAGTAGAACTGCATTTTCACTCCAGGAATAAGCACCTTTGTAAAATGAGTCAAATTGAAGCAGAACACATTGTTGGAGTGTCAGAATGCATAGATAGAAGGCAAATAAGCGTTCCATGGCTTTATTTCGCTTAGCTGCTTACTCTTGAGTAGAACTGCATATTCACTCCAGGAATAAGCACCTTTGTAAAATGAGTCAAAGTGAAGCAGAACACATTGTTGGAGTGTCAGAATGCATAGATAGAAGGCAAATAAGCGTTCCATGGCTTTATTTCGCTTAGTTGCTTACTCTTGAGTAGAACTGCATATTCACTCCAGGAATAAGCACCTTTGTAAAATGAGTCAAATTGAAGCAGAACACATTGTTGGAGTGTCAGAATGCATAGATAGAAGGCAAATAAGCGTTCCATGGCTTTATTTCGCTTAGTTGCTTACTCTTGAGTAGAACTGCATATTCACTCCAGGAATAAGCACCTTTGTAAAATGAGTCAAACTGAAGCAGAACACATTGTTGGAGTGTCAGAATGCATAGATAGAAGGCAAATAAGCGTTCCATGGCTTTATTTCGCTTAGTTGCTTACTCCTGAGTAGAACTGCATATTCACTCCAGGAATAAGCACCTTTGTAAAATGAGTCAAATTGAAGCAGAACACATTGTTGGAGTGTCAGAATGCATAGATAGAAGGCAAATAAGCGTTCCATGGCTTTATTTCGCTTAGTTGCTTACTCTTGAGTAGAACTGCATATTCACTCCAGGAATAAGCACCTTTGTAAAATGAGTCAAATTGAAGCAGAACACATTGTTGGAGTGTCAGAATGCATAGATAGAAGGCAAATAAGCGTTCCATGGCTTTATTTCGCTTAGTTGCTTACTCTTGAGTAGAACTGCATATTCACTCCAGGAATAAGCACCTTTGTAAAATGAGTCAAATTGAAGCAGAACACATTGTTGGAGTGTCAGAATGCATAGATAGAAGGCAAATAAGCGTTCCATGGCTTTATTTCGCTTAGTTGCTTACTCTTGAGTAGAACTGCATATTCACTCCAGGAATAAGCACCTTTGTAAAATGAGTCAAATTGAAGCAAAACACATTGTTGGAGAGTCAGAATGCATAGATAGAAGGCAAAAAGGCGTTCCATGGCTTTATTTCGCTTAGTTGCTTACTCTTGAGTAGAACTGCATATTCACTCCAGGAATAAGCACCTTTGTAAAATGAGTCAAATTGAAGCAGAACACATTGTTGGAGTGTCAGAATGCATAGATAGAAGGCAAATAAGCGTTCCATGGCTTTATTTCGCTTAGTTGCTTACTCTTGAGTAGAACTGCATATTCACTCCAGGAATAAGCACCTTTGTAAAATGAGTCAAATTGAAGCAGAACACATTGTTGGAGTGTCAGAATGCATAGATAGAAGGCAAATAAGCGTTCCATGGCTTTATTTCGCTTAGTTGCTTACTCTTGAGTAGAACTGCATATTCACTCCAGGAATAAGCACCTTTGTAAAATGAGTCAAATTGAAGCAGAACACATTGTTGGAGTGTCAGAATGCATAGATAGAAGGCAAATAAGCGTTCCATGGCTTTATTTCGCTTAGTTGCTTACTCTTGAGTAGAACGGCATATTCACTCCAGGAATAAGCACCTTTGTAAAATGAGTCAAATTGAAGCAGAACACATTGTTGGAGTGTCAGAATGCATAGATAGAAGGCAAATAAGCGTTCCATGGCTTTATTTCGCTTAGTTGCTTACTCTTGAGTAGAACTGCATATTCACTCCAGGAATAAGCACCTTTGTAAAATGAGTCAAATTGAAGCAGAACACATTGTTGGAGTGTCAGAATGCATAGATAGAAGGCAAATAAGCGTTCCATGGCTTTATTTCGCTTAGTTGCTTACTCTTGAGTAGAACTGCATATTCACTCCAGGAATAAGCACCTTTGTAAAATGAGTCAAATTGAAGCAAAACACATTGTTGGAGAGTCAGAATGCATAGATAGAAGGCAAAAAGGCGTTCCATGGCTTTATTTCGCTTAGTTGCTTACTCTTGAGTAGAACTGCATATTCACTCCAGGAATAAGCACCTTTGTAAAATGAGTCAAATTGAAGCAGAACACATTGTTGGAGTGTCAGAATGCATAGATAGAAGGCAAATAAGCGTTCCATGGCTTTATTTCGCTTAGTTGCTTACTCTTGAGTAGAACTGCATATTCACTCCAGGAATAAGCACCTTTGTAAAATGAGTCAAATTGAAGCAGAACACATTGTTGGAGTGTCAGAATGCATAGATAGAAGGCAAATAAGCGTTCCATGGCTTTATTTCGCTTAGTTGCTTACTCTTGAGTAGAACTGCATATTCACTCCAGGAATAAGCACCTTTGTAAAATGAGTCAAATTGAAGCAGAACACATTGTTGGAGTGTCAGAATGCATAGATAGAAGGCAAAAAGGCGTTCCATGGCTTTATTTCGCTTAGTTGCTTACTCTTGAGTAGAACTGCATTTTCACTCCAGGAATAAGCACCTTTGTAAAATGAGTCAAATTGAAGCAGAACACATTGTTGGAGTGTCAGAATGCATAGATAGAAGGCAAAAAGGCGTTCCATGGCTTTATTTCGCTTAGTTGCTTACTCTTGAGTAGAACTGCATTTTCACTCCAGGAATAAGCACCTTTGTAAAATGAGTCAAATTGAAGCAAAACACATTGTTGGAGAGTCAGAATGCATAGATAGAAGGCAGAAAGGCGTTCCATGGCTTTATTTCGCTTAGTTGCTTACTCTTGAGTAGAACTGCATATTCACTCCAGGAATAAGCACCTTTGTAAAATGAGTCAAATTGAAGCAGAACACATTGTTGGAGTGTCAGAATGCATAGATAGAAGGCAAATAAGCGTTCCATGGCTTTATTTCGCTTAGTTGCTTACTCTTGAGTAGAACTGCATATTCACTCCAGGAATAAGCACCTTTGTAAAATGAGTCAAATTGAAGCAGAACACATTGTTGGAGTGTCAGAATGCATAGATAGAAGGCAAATAAGCGTTCCATGGCTTTATTTCGCTTAGTTGCTTACTCTTGAGTAGAACTGCATATTCACTCCAGGAATAAGCACCTTTGTAAAATGAGTCAAATTGAAGCAGACAACATTGTTGGAGTGTCAGAATGCATAGATAGAAGGCAAAAAGGCGTTCCATGGCTTTATTTCGCTTAGTTGCTTACTCTTGAGTAGAACTGCATTTTCACTCCAGGAATAAGCACCTTTGTAAAATGAGTCAAATTGAAGCAGAACACATTGTTGGAGTGTCAGAATGCATAGATAGAAGGCAAATAAGCGTTCCATGGCTTTATTTCGCTTAGCTGCTTACTCTTGAGTAGAACTGCATATTCACTCCAGGAATAAGCACCTTTGTAAAATGAGTCAAAGTGAAGCAGAACACATTGTTGGAGTGTCAGAATGCATAGATAGAAGGCAAATAAGCGTTCCATGGCTTTATTTCGCTTAGTTGCTTACTCTTGAGTAGAACTGCATATTCACTCCAGGAATAAGCACCTTTGTAAAATGAGTCAAATTGAAGCAGAACACATTGTTGGAGTGTCAGAATGCATAGATAGAAGGCAAATAAGCGTTCCATGGCTTTATTTCGCTTAGTTGCTTACTCTTGAGTAGAACTGCATTTTCACTCCAGGAATAAGCACCTTTGTAAAATGAGTCAAACTGAAGCAAAACACATTGTTTGAGAGTCAGAATGCATAGATAGAAGGCAAAAAGGCGTTCCATGGCTTTATTTCGCTTAGTTGCTTACTCTTGAGTAGAACTGCATATTCACTCCAGGAATAAGCACCTTTGTAAAATGAGTCAAATTGAAGCAGAACACATTGTTGGAGTGTCAGAATGCATAGATAGAAGGCAAATAAGCGTTCCATGGCTTTATTTCGCTTAGTTGCTTACTCTTGAGTAGAACTGCATATTCACTCCAGGAATAAGCACCTTTGTAAAATGAGTCAAATTGAAGCAGAACACATTGTTGGAGTGTCAGAATGCATAGATAGAAGGCAAATAAGCGTTCCATGGCTTTATTTCGCTTAGTTGCTTACTCTTGAGTAGAACTGCATATTCACTCCAGGAATAAGCACCTTTGTAAAATGAGTCAAATTGAAGCAAAACACATTGTTGGAGAGTCAGAATGCATAGATAGAAGGCAGAAAGGCGTTCCATGGCTTTATTTCGCTTAGTTGCTTACTCTTGAGTAGAACTGCATATTCACTCCAGGAATAAGCACCTTTGTAAAATGAGTCAAATTGAAGCAGACAACATTGTTGGAGTGTCAGAATGCATAGATAGAAGGCAAAAAGGCGTTCCATGGCTTTATTTCGCTTAGTTGCTTACTCTTGAGTAGAACTGCATTTTCACTCCAGGAATAAGCACCTTTGTAAAATGAGTCAAATTGAAGCAGAACACATTGTTGGAGTGTCAGAATGCATAGATAGAAGGCAAATAAGCATTCCATGGCTTTATTTCGCTTAGTTGCTTACTCTTGAGTAGAACTGCATATTCACTCCAGGAATAAGCACCTTTGTAAAATGAGTCAAAGTGAAGCAGAACACATTGTTGGAGTGTCAGAATGCATAGATAGAAGGCAAATAAGCGTTCCATGGCTTTATTTCGCTTAGTTGCTTACTCTTGAGTAGAACTGCATATTCACTCCAGGAATAAGCACCTTTGTAAAATGAGTCAAATTGAAGCAGAACACATTGTTGGAGTGTCAGAATGCATAGATAGAAGGCAGATAAGCGTTCCATGGCTTTATTTCGCTTAGTTGCTTACTCTTGAGTAGAACTGCATATTCACTCCAGGAATAAGCACCTTTGTAAAATGAGTCAAACTGAAGCAGAACACATTGTTGGAGTGTCAGAATGCATAGATAGAAGGCAAATAAGCGTTCCATGGCTTTATTTCGCTTAGTTGCTTACTCCTGAGTAGAACTGCATATTCACTCCAGGAATAAGCACCTTTGTAAAATGAGTCAAATTGAAGCAGAACACATTGTTGGAATGTCAGAATGCATAGATAGAAGGCAAATAAGCGTTCCATGGCTTTATTTCGCTTAGTTGCTTACTCTTGAGTAGAACTGCATATTCACTCCAGGAATAAGCACCTTTGTAAAATGAGTCAAATTGAAGCAGAACACATTGTTGGAGTGTCAGAATGCATAGATAGAAGGCAAAAAGGCGTTCCATGGCTTTATTTCGCTTAGTTGCTTACTCTTGAGTAGAACTGCATTTTCACTCCAGGAATAAGCACCTTTGTAAAATGAGTCAAATTGAAGCAGAACACATTGTTGGAGTGTCAGAATGCATAGATAGAAGGCAAATAAGCGTTCCATGGCTTTATTTCGCTTAGTTGCTTACTCTTGAGTAGAACTGCATATTCACTCCAGGAATAAGCACCTTTGTAAAAT
This sequence comes from Zootoca vivipara, assembly GCF_963506605.1. Lineage (NCBI taxonomy): Eukaryota > Metazoa > Chordata > Lepidosauria > Squamata > Lacertidae > Zootoca > Zootoca vivipara. The sequence goes on from NC_083280.1 coordinate 93,974,524, forward strand.
GAGTCAAATTGAAGCAGAACACATTGTTGGAGTGTCAGAATGCATAGATAGAAGGCAAATAAGCGTTCCATGGCTTTATTTCGCTTAGTTGCTTACTCTTGAGTAGAACTGCATATTCACTCCAGGAATAAGCACCTTTGTAAAATGAGTCAAATTGAAGCAGAACACATTGTTGGAGTGTCAGAATGCATAGATAGAAGGCAAATAAGCGTTCCATGGCTTTATTTCGCTTAGTTGCTTAGATAGAAGAAGGCAAAAATGAGTCAAATTGAAGCAGAACACATTGTTGGAGTGTCAGAATGCATAGATAGAAGGCAAAACGGCGTTCCATGGCTTTATTTCGCTTAGTTGCTTACTCTTGAGTAGAACTGCATATTCACTCCAGGAATAAGCACCTTTGTAAAATGAGTCAAATTGAAGCAGAACACATTGTTGGAGTGTCAGAATGCATAGATAGAAGGCAAAAAGGCGTTCCATGGCTTTATTTCGCTTAGTTGCTTACTCTTGAGTAGAACTGCATATTCACTCCAGGAATAAGCACCTTTGTAAAATGAGTCAAATTGAAGCAGAACACATTGTTGGAGTGTCAGAATGCATAGATAGAAGGCAAAAAGGCGTTTCATGGCTTTATTTCGCTTAGTTGCTTACTCTTGAGTAGAACTGCATATTCACTCCAGGAATAAGCACCTTTGTAAAATGAGTCAAATTGAAGCAGAACACATTGTTGGAGTGTCAGAATGCATAGATAGAAGGCAAATAAGCGTTCCATGGCTTTATTTCGCTTAGTTGCTTACTCTTGAGTAGAACTGCATATTCACTCCAGGAATAAGCAACTTTGTAAAATGAGTCAAATTGAAGCAGAACACATTGTTGGAGTGTCAGAATGCATAGATAGAAGGCAAATAAGCGTTCCATGGCTTTATTTCGCTTAGTTGCTTACTCTTGAGTAGAACTGCATATTCACTCCAGGAATAAGCACCTTTGTAAAATGAGTCAAATTGAAGCAGAACACATTGTTGGAGTGTCAGAATGCATAGATAGAAGGCAAATAAGCGTTCCATGGCTTTATTTCGCTTAGTTGCTTACTCTTGAGTAGAACTGCATATTCACTCCAGGAATAAGCACCTTTGTAAAATGAGTCAAATTGAAGCAGAACACATTGTTGGAATGTCAGAATGCATAGATAGAAGGCAAATAAGCGTTCCATGGCTTTATTTCGCTTAGTTGCTTACTCTTGAGTAGAACTGCATATTCACTCCAGGAATAAGCACCTTTGCAAAATGAGTCAAATTGAAGCAGAACACATTGTTGGAGTGTCAGAATGCATAGATAGAAGGCAAAAAGGCGTTCCATGGCTTTATTTCGCTTAGTTGCTTACTCTTGAGTAGAACTGCATATTCACTCCAGGAATAAGCACCTTTGTAAAATGAGTCAAATTGAAGCAGAACACATTGTTGGAGTGTCAGAATGCATAGATAGAAGGCAAATAAGCGTTCCATGGCTTTATTTCGCTTAGTTGCTTACTCTTGAGTAGAACTGCATATTCACTCCAGGAATAAGCACCTTTGTAAAATGAGTCAAATTGAAGCAGAACACATTGTTGGAGTGTCAGAATGCATAGATAGAAGGCAGATAAGCGTTCCATGGCTTTATTTCGCTTAGTTGCTTACTCTTGAGTAGAACTGCATATTCACTCCAGGAATAAGCACCTTTGTAAAATGAGTCAAACTGAAGCAGAACACATTGTTGGAGTGTCAGAATGCATAGATAGAAGGCAAATAAGCGTTCCATGGCTTTATTTCGCTTAGTTGCTTACTCCTGAGTAGAACTGCATATTCACTCCAGGAATAAGCACCTTTGTAAAATGAGTCAAATTGAAGCAGAACACATTGTTGGAATGTCAGAATGCATAGATAGAAGGCAAATAAGCGTTCCATGGCTTTATTTCGCTTAGTTGCTTACTCTTGAGTAGAACTGCATATTCACTCCAGGAATAAGCACCTTTGTAAAATGAGTCAAATTGAAGCAGAACACATTGTTGGAGTGTCAGAATGCATAGATAGAAGGCAAAAAGGCGTTCCATGGCTTTATTTCGCTTAGTTGCTTACTCTTGAGTAGAACTGCATTTTCACTCCAGGAATAAGCACCTTTGTAAAATGAGTCAAATTGAAGCAGAACACATTGTTGGAGTGTCAGAATGCATAGATAGAAGGCAAATAAGCGTTCCATGGCTTTATTTCGCTTAGTTGCTTACTCTTGAGTAGAACTGCATATTCACTCCAGGAATAAGCACCTTTGTAAAATGAGTCAAATTGAAGCAGAACACATTGTTGGAGTGTCAGAATGCATAGATAGAAGGCAAATAAGCGTTCCATGGCTTTATTTCGCTTAGTTGCTTACTCTTGAGTAGAACTGCATATTCACTCCAGGAATAAGCACCTTTGTAAAATGAGTCAAATTGAAGCAGAACACATTGTTGGAGTGTCAGAATGCATAGATAGAAGGCAAATAAGCGTTCCATGGCTTTATTTCGCTTAGTTGCTTAGATAGAAGAAGGCAAAAATGAGTCAAATTGAAGCAGAACACATTGTTGGAGTGTCAGAATGCATAGATAGAAGGCAAAAAGGCGTTCCATGGCTTTATTTCGCTTAGTTGCTTACTCTTGAGTAGAACTGCATATTCACTCCAGGAATAAGCACCTTTGTAAAATGAGTCAAATTGAAGCAGAACACATTGTTGGAGTGTCAGAATGCATAGATAGAAGGCAAAAAGGCGTTCCATGGCTTTATTTCGCTTAGTTGCTTACTCTTGAGTAGAACTGCATATTCACTCCAGGAATAAGCACCTTTGTAAAATGAGTCAAATTGAAGCAGAACACATTGTTGGAGTGTCAGAATGCATAGATAGAAGGCAAAAAGGCGTTCCATGGCTTTATTTCGCTTAGTTGCTTACTCTTGAGTAGAACTGCATATTCACTCCAGGAATAAGCACCTTTGTAAAATGAGTCAAACTGAAGCAGAACACATTGTTGGAGTGTCAGAATGCATAGATAGAAGGCAAATAAGCGTTCCATGGCTTTATTTCGCTTAGTTGCTTACTCCTGAGTAGAACTGCATATTCACTCCAGGAATAAGCACCTTTGTAAAATGAGTCAAATTGAAGCAGAACACATTGTTGGAATGTCAGAATGCATAGATAGAAGGCAAATAAGCGTTCCATGGCTTTATTTCGCTTAGTTGCTTACTCTTGAGTAGAACTGCATATTCACTCCAGGAATAAGCACCTTTGTAAAATGAGTCAAATTGAAGCAGAACACATTGTTGGAGTGTCAGAATGCATAGATAGAAGGCAAAAAGGCGTTCCATGGTGTGAGGGACAGGGGATATCGCGAAGTCCCTCCCCTCCTGAGTTCAAGCCCGTCCCCGAGCAAAGGGGAAAGCAGGGAGAGTTCCGATTCCAGTGGGGAAGCAGGAAGTCGTGTCCGAGGCTCAGGCAAGGTAGAGGAGCCAGGGTCCCAGGTGGGACAGGAAGGGGCAAGCAAGGGGGGAAGACCCATCCCTCCAACTCCAGAATTACGCAGGAAGAGGAGGGGCAAGAGGATGGGTCTGCCAAAGCTTTTGTGTTGGAGAAAGACGCGCCAAAAGCCATTAGGAGGTTCTGAAACCGACTGACAACATCGCTCCGTGTAAATAGCAATGACTTGAGCACTGTAAATACGCAGCACCAATAAAAGAATAAAATGCAGAGCTGCGTAGCGTCGTTACTCTGAAGTAGTCCACTCCGGCCACTGTGACAGCAACCTCCTAATCATTTTTGGGCTACTTCGGAGTTGCCGGGATGAGCGTGTCCGAGGCGGAGAAGTGGCGGCAGATCGCTGAGCAAGCCCAGCTAGAACTGCAACAGCTGTCGCTGCAGGCGCAGGGAGAATTGAAGGCAGCTAAAGAGGAGACTAAGAAGGTCCAGGACGACCGGCTACAACTTGCGGAACAGGTGAGAGAGCTCCAGGAAAAAGAGCAGCATTTAAGGGCGGTGGCGGTAGACCTCCAAAACAAGCTGGATGCAGAGAAAAACAAGGCGGGAGGGGCTCCCCAAGTCCAAGTGCTGCCAGGAAGGAGAGCAGGGACCCTTGTAAGCAAGTTCAATGGAGACCCGAAGGAGTTTCAGGGCTTTGAGACTGAGATCGTGTATGCTCTTGAGCTGCACCAGAATGAGTTCCCCGATGATGAGCACAGAGTAGCGTTTATTGTGGAACATCTCACCGGAGCAGCCAGGGAGTGGCTAAGACCATTAATCGCAACCAAGAATCCTTGCATGAAAAATGTCCAACAATTTCTAGAAGGTTTGAGGACGATGTATTCGTCCGATAGTCATTTGGACCAGACTAAGGAGGAACTGCATAATTTACGCCAAGGAAATATGACAGTTCGCGCATATTGGGCGAAATTCACCATGCTGGTGCACAGACTGGGGTGGGTTTTGGATTCGCCTCCCATGCAAGCTGCGTTTTACTTGGGTTTGAGCGAGGAGGTGAAGGATGAACTCTCGAGAGGTCCAAAGCCCAGTACTATGGATCAGCTGAGCAAAGCAGCTCTGGCGGTGGGGGTGAGGCAGGAATCCCGGTGGAACGACAAGCAAGCGACGCGCGCAAAGCGGGCTTGGTTCCCACGGTCGCAGGAGAAGCCACTCCCTCAACAACCCTTTCAGGCCACGCCTGGAGCCAGCCAGGAACAGGCGCCCATGCAGATTGATAGCGCGCGCGCGCGGGCTTTTCAAACCCCAGCGGCGCCAAGACGCAAGGAGGGAAGGGGCGGGAATTGCTTTCTCTGCAACTCACCCCAGCATCTCGTCAGAGACTGCCCACATCGCAGGGAGTGGCAAGGAAAGGCGGGAACGGTGGTGCCCTCCCCCACTGACGCAGCACCACAGCAGGGAAACGGGAAAGCCTGGCTGCAGGAGACAAGGGGCAGCAGCCAGGCACAGTCAGCAGACAACAGCCCCAGCCCGCCCACCCGCACAGAGAGGTGCAGAGCCAGCCCACCCCTCCCAGAGCAGGAGTGGTTCTAGAAGTGACGCTAACGCTCCCAAATGGCTATCCCCTGACGGTCCTCGCCTTAATTGACAGTGGGGCGTCCGCCAACTTCTTCTCGAGAAGCTTTGCAGAAGAGCACCAAATCCAGCTTTTGCAGTTGGATTTTCCTCTGCACGTAGCAACCATTGACGGCAGGGAGCTGCTGGGAGGGGCCATCACACATCAAACCCCCCCCATGAGAATGACGGTGGGAAGGCACTCAGAGACACTGGCGTTCAACGTCACCACCATCTCAGACCCCCCCATCGTCTTGGGCATGAGCTGGCTGGCGCGCCACGACCCCTCCATCAGTTGGCGCCAGAGGTGCATCACGTTTGGGTCAGACTTTTGTCTGGAACATTGCATGCAGCGCCAACCAGGGGAGGGGCCTCCGATAGCCACGGTGGCCACCATGCATATCAAAGGGGGTGAGGCAATACCCAAGCAGTACTGGGACCTGCAGGAGGTCTTCAGCGAAGCGGAGTCCGACCACCTACCCCCGCACAGGCCTTTTGACTGCCAGATCAACCTGGTGCCAGGGGCGACGATACCCCCAGCCAAGCTGTACGCCATGTCAGACCAGGAGCTGGAGGATCTGCGCGCTTTCATCGACAAGAACCTCAAGCGGGGGTTCATAAGGGAAAGCAAGGCAGCAGGGGGCAGCCCGGTCTTCTGGGTGGACAAGAAAGACACGCAACAGCGCCGTCTTGTGGTGGACTTTAGACGGCTGAATTCGGTGACAGAGCCCGTGGCTTTCCCCATGCCCAGAGTGGATGATCTCCTGACAGCGGCACGCAGGGGCAAGATTTTCACCAAGCTGGACCTAAGGGGGGCGTACAACTTGATCAGGATCCGGGAAGGAGATGAATGGAAAACCACGATGTTCACGCCTCTGGGCTCTTTTGAATATCTGGTGATGCCCTTCGGTTTGCAAGGGGGCTCAGCATGCTTCCAGGCCTTCATGCACCACGTCCTGGGGTCCCTCCTCTTCAGGAAATGCTTGGTCTTCCTAGATGACATCCTTATCTACTCGAATGACCCAGTGCAGCATGTGAAAGATGTCAGAGAGGTGTTGCAACGCCTGAAGGAGAACCACCTGTATGTGAAGCTGGAGAAGTGCAAGTTTCACACCAAAGAGGTGGACTTCCTGGGCTACAAGCTGTCAGACAAGGGGCTGGCGATGGACAAGGACAAGGTGCAGGCCATCCTGGACTGGCACAGCCCCAGGACGCGCAAAGATGCCCAACGCCTACTAGGCTTCGCTAACTTCTACAGGAAGTTCATCAAGAACTTCTCTCGCGTTACGGCTCCCATCACGGACTGCCTGAGAGGCAAGCAGAAGTTCAAGTGGACACCAGAGGCGCAAGCAGCGTTCGAAAGCCTCAAGAGAGTGTTCGCCTCAGACCAAAACCTGTTCCATGTGGTGCAGGACGCGCCCCTACGCATTGAGACAGATGCTTCTGAAAAAGCTGTGGGCGCAATTTTGTTGCAACTGGACGCCAACAGGGAGTGGAGACCCTGTGCCTTCTTCTCCAGGAAGCTGACACAGCCTGAACGCAACTACACAGTGTTTGATAGGGAACTTCTTGCGATCTACGCTGCGTTCCAGCACTGGCGACACTTCCTGGTGGGCGCGAAGCACCCCATCCAGGTGTGCACAGACCACAAGAACCTGGAGTTCTGGAGAACTGCCAGGGTGCTCAACCAGCGGCAGATACGGTGGGCAGAGTTCTTCTCGAACTTCAACTTCTCCATCCACTACATCCCGGGGGAGCAGAATGTCAGGGCGGATGCCCTCTCCCGCAAGCCAGAGTACATGGAGGAGGAGGCGCCACCAGCCCCAAGGCACATTTTCCCCCCGTCGGCATGGTCCTGCGGAGCAGCTGTGGTGAGCGAGGCAGAACTCACAGCACTGACGGCAGCGGATGAATTTGCCAACCGCATCTTCAGGGAACTGAGAGGGGGGAGGGAGCAGGCAAAAGACTTTGCAGAACGCAGAGGGCTGCTTTTCTACAAGGGTGCGCTGTACCTACCCACCACCCAGCTTCGACGTACGGTCCTCAAGCAGATGCACGACAACCCTACAGCGGGGCATTTTGGAAGGGACAAAACCGCTCACCTAGTCATGAGACACTTCTGGTGGCCAGGGGTGCGGGAAGATGTTCGAGACTATGTAAGGGGCTGTACCACCTGCCAGCGGGCGAAGGTGGTCAGAGCAGCGCCACCAGGGTTGCTGGAGCCCTTAGCCACACCACACAGGCCGTGGGAAGTGGTGTCCATGGACTTCATCACAGATCTGCCTTCGTCCAGGGGTAAGACTGCAGTGTTGGTGGTGGTGGACCTTATGTCCAAAATGTGTCACTTTATACCGTGTGCCAGGGCAGTCTCGGCAGAAGAGACAGCCAAACTGTTTGTTGATCACATTTTCAGACTGCATGGATTACCTTTAAGGGTTATTTCGGATCGTGGCCGCCAATTTGTTTCCAGGTTCTGGCGGCGGCTCATGAACCTCCTGCAGGTGGAGGTCAGCTTGTCGACGGCTAGACACCCGCAGACCAACGGACAAGCGGAGAGGGTCAACGCCGTTCTGCAGCAGTACCTGAGATGCTACGTCAGCCAGCGGCAAACGGACTGGGTGGATCGCTTGCCACTAGCAGAATTTGCCTACAACAATGCAGTGCACGTCTCCACAGGGGTGTCGCCCTTTAAGGCCAATTACGGGCGCGACCTCAGATCTTTCCCAGAGAGGGAGAGGGAGGAGGAGGAGGAGGAGGGCCCACAGGCTGAGGATTGGGCAGAGGAACTGGAGACGGTGCACCAGCAGCTCAGAGAACACTTGGAGAGGGCCAAGGAAGCGTACAAAAAGGGGGCAGATCGCCACAGGCGACAAGGGGAGGTCATCAGGGTGGGGGACAAGGTGTGGTTGTCCTCGGAGGGCCTTCCCACCAGAGGGAGGTGCAAAAAGCTGGCACCCAAAAGGCTGGGCCCCTTCACGGTCACGCAACAGGTAAACCCGGTGGCATACAGGCTGGCACTGCCAGAGGACATGAGGGTGCATCCAGTGTTTCATAGATCGCTGCTGTCGCCGTACAGGGAAAGCAGCAGGCTCCGAGACAGCGAACAAACCCCCGAGGGAGGGGGGGAGAGGGAAGGCAGGGAGCAACTCAATGAGGCCACGGCCATCCTGGATTCAAGGTGGGGGGTGGGGGGACTGGAGTACCTCATGGCATGGGAGGATGCTCCACCGTCCCAGAATGAATGGGTCCCAGCCACTCAGATACAGGAGGAATTCTTGGTGGAAGAATTTCACGCCCTCTTTCCCCACAGACCCAAGCCCTGGCACATGGAAAGGGAGGGGGAGGAGGAGGAGGCACGGGAGAGCAGCTCACCATGGCGCTGGGAAGCGGAGTTTGAGGAACCAGAGGATGAGGTATGGGTGTCACCGAGATCCACCCAGTCAGAGGAAGGAGCAGATTGGCAGAACGTTTTTACCCCCACCAGCTCTGACGCCACGGACGTTTTGGGATTCCCGTCCGCCCAGGCGGAAGGGGGGGGCTCGCAGGACTGGGGGGAGGTATTCACACCAACGGGCTCGGAGAGCACTGAGTTCTTAGGCTTCCAGTCGTCACCGACACATGGGGGGGGCCTGGGGAGGGGTGAAGGAGAGCTTGGGAGGGGGGTGGATGTGAGGGACAGGGGATATCGCGAAGTCCCTCCCCTCCTGAGTTCAAGCCCGTCCCCGAGCAAAGGGGAAAGCAGGGAGAGTTCCGATTCCAGTGGGGAAGCAGGAAGTCGTGTCCGAGGCTCAGGCAAGGTAGAGGAGCCAGGGTCCCAGGTGGGACAGGAAGGGGCAAGCAAGGGGGGAAGACCCATCCCTCCAACTCCAGAATTACGCAGGAAGAGGAGGGGCAAGAGGATGGGTCTGCCAAAGCTTTTGTGTTGGAGAAAGACGCGCCAAAAGCCATTAGGAGGTTCTGAAACCGACTGACAACATCGCTCCGTGTAAATAGCAATGACTTGAGCACTGTAAATACGCAGCACCAATAAAAGAATAAAATGCAGAGCTGCGTAGCGTCGTTACTCTGAAGTAGTCCACTCCGGCCACTGTGACACATGGCTTTATTTCGCTTAGTTGCTTACTCTTGAGTAGAACTGCATTTTCACTCCAGGAATAAGCACCTTTGTAAAATGAGTCAAATTGAAGCAGAACACATTGTTGGAGTGTCAGAATGCATAGATAGAAGGCAAATAAGCGTTCCATGGCTTTATTTCGCTTAGTTGCTTACTCTTGAGTAGAACTGCATATTCACTCCAGGAATAAGCACCTTTGTAAAATGAGTCAAATTGAAGCAGAACACATTGTTGGAGTGTCAGAATGCATAGATAGAAGGCAAATAAGCGTTCCATGGCTTTATTTCGCTTAGTTGCTTACTCTTGAGTAGAACTGCATATTCACTCCAGGAATAAGCACCTTTGTAAAATGAGTCAAATTGAAGCAGAACACATTGTTGGAGTGTCAGAATGCATAGATAGAAGGCAAATAAGCGTTCCATGGCTTTATTTCGCTTAGTTGCTTAGATAGAAGAAGGCAAAAATGAGTCAAATTGAAGCAGAACACATTGTTGGAGTGTCAGAATGCATAGATAGAAGGCAAAAAGGCGTTCCATGGCTTTATTTCGCTTAGTTGCTTACTCTTGAGTAGAACTGCATATTCACTCCAGGAATAAGCACCTTTGTAAAATGAGTCAAATTGAAGCAGAACACATTGTTGGAGTGTCAGAATGCATAGATAGAAGGCAAAAAGGCGTTCCATGGCTTTATTTCGCTTAGTTGCTTACTCTTGAGTAGAACTGCATATTCACTCCAGGAATAAGCACCTTTGTAAAATGAGTCAAATTGAAGCAGAACACATTGTTGGAGTGTCAGAATGCATAGATAGAAGGCAAAAAGGCGTTCCATGGCTTTATTTCGCTTAGTTGCTTACTCTTGAGTAGAACTGAATATTCACTCCAGGAATAAGCACCTTTGTAAAATGAGTCAAATTGAAGCAGAACACATTGTTGGAGTGTCAGAATGCATAGATAGAAGGCAAATAAGCGTTCCATGGCTTTATTTCGCTTAGTTGCTTACTCTTGAGTAGAACTGCATATTCACTCCAGGAATAAGCACCTTTGTAAAATGAGTCAAATTGAAGCAGAACACATTGTTGGAGTGTCAGAATGCATAGATAGAAGGCAAAAAGGCGTTCCATGGCTTTATTTCGCTTAGTTGCTTACTCTTGAGTAGAACTGCATATTCACTCCAGGAATAAGCACCTTTGTAAAATGAGTCAAATTGAAGCAGAACACATTGTTGGAGTGTCAGAATGCATAGATAGAAGGCAAATAAGCGTTCCATGGCTTTATTTCGCTTAGTTGCTTACTCTTGAGTAGAACTGCATATTCACTCCAGGAATAAGCACCTTTGTAAAATGAGTCAAATTGAAGCAGAACACATTGTTGGAGTGTCAGAATGCATAGATAGAAGGCAAATAAGCGTTCCATGGCTTTATTTCGCTTAGTTGCTTACTCTTGAGTAGAACTGCATATTCACTCCAGGAATGAGCACCTTTGTAAAATGAGTCAAATTGAAGCAGAACACATTGTTGGAGTGTCAGAATGCATAGATAGAAGGCAAATAAGCGTTCCATGGCTTTATTTCGCTTAGTTGCTTACTCTTGAGTAGAACGGCATATTCACTCCAGGAATAAGCACCTTTGTAAAATGAGTCAAATTGAAGCAGAACACATTGTTGGAGTGTCAGAATGCATAGATAGAAGGCAAATAAGCGTTCCATGGCTTTATTTCGCTTAGTTGCTTACTCTTGAGTAGAACTGCATATTCACTCCAGGAATGAGCACCTTTGTAAAATGAGTCAAATTGAAGCAGAACACATTGTTGGAGTGTCAGAATGCATAGATAGAAGGCAACAAGGCGTTCCATGGCTTTATTTCGCTTAGTTGCTTACTCTTGAGTAGAACTGCATATTCACTCCAGGAATGAGCACCTTTGTAAAATGAGTCAAATTGAAGCAGAACACATTGTTGGAGTGTCAGAATGCATAGATAGAAGGCAAATAAGCGTTCCATGGCTTTATTTCGCTTAGTTGCTTACTCTTGAGTAGAACTGCATATTCACTCCAGGAATAAGCACCTTTGTAAAATGAGTCAAATTGAAGCAGAACACATTGTTGGAGTGTCAGAATGCATAGATAGAAGGCAACAAGGCGTTCCATGGCTTTATTTCGCTTAGTTGCTTACTCTTGAGTAGAACTGCATATTCACTCCAGGAATAAGCACCTTTGTAAAATGAGTCAAATTGAAGCAGAACACATTGTTGGAGTGTCAGAATGCATAGATAGAAGGCAAAAAGGCGTTCCATGGCTTTATTTCGCTTAGTTGCTTACTCTTGAGTAGAACTGCATATTCACTCCAGGAATAAGCACCTTTGTAAAATGAGTCAAATTGAAGCAGAACACATTGTTGGAGTGTCAGAATGCATAGATAGAAGGCAAAAAGGCGTTCCATGGCTTTATTTCGCTTAGTTGCTTACTCTTGAGTAGAACTGCATATTCACTCCAGGAATAAGCACCTTTGTAAAATGAGTCAAATTGAAGCAGAACACATTGTTGGAGTGTCAGAATGCATAGATAGAAGGCAAAAAGGCGTTCCATGGCTTTATTTCGCTTAGTTGCTTACTCTTGAGTAGAACTGCATATTCACTCCAGGAATAAGCACCTTTGTAAAATGAGTCAAATTGAAGCAGAACACATTGTTGGAGTGTCAGAATGCATAGATAGAAGGCAAATAAGCGTTCCATGGCTTTATTTCGCTTAGTTGCTTACTCTTGAGTAGAACTGCATATTCACTCCAGGAATAAGCACCTTTGTAAAATGAGTCAAATTGAAGCAGAACACATTGTTGGAGTGTCAGAATGCATAGATAGAAGGCAACAAGGCGTTCCATGGCTTCATTTCGCTTAGTTGCTTACTCTTGAGTAGAACTGCATATTCACTCCAGGAATAAGCACCTTTGTAAAATGAGTCAAATTGAAGCAGAACACATTGTTGGAGTGTCAGAATGCATAGATAGAAGGCAAAAAGGCGTTCCATGGCTTTATTTCGCTTAGTTGCTTACTCTTGAGTAGAACTGCATATTCACTCCAGGAATAAGCACCTTTGTAAAATGAGTCAAATTGAAGCAGAACACATTGTTGGAGTGTCAGAATGCATAGATAGAAGGCAAAAAGGCGTTCCATGGCTTTATTTCGCTTAGTTGCTTACTCTTGAGTAGAACTGCATATTCACTCCAGGAATAAGCACCTTTGTAAAATGAGTCAAATTGAAGCAGAACACATTGTTGGAGTGTCAGAATGCATAGATAGAAGGCAAAAAGGCGTTCCATGGCTTTATTTCGCTTAGTTGCTTACTCTTGAGTAGAACTGCATATTCACTCCAGGAATAAGCACCTTTGTAAAATGAGTCAAATTGAAGCAGAACACATTGTTGGAGTGTCAGAATGCATAGATAGAAGGCAAATAAGCGTTCCATGGCTTTATTTCGCTTAGTTGCTTACTCTTGAGTAGAACTGCATATTCACTCCAGGAATAAGCACCTTTGTAAAATGAGTCAAATTGAAGCAGAACACATTGTTGGAGTGTCAGAATGCATAGATAGAAGGCAAAAAGGCGTTCCATGGCTTTATTTCGCTTAGTTGCTTACTCTTGAGTAGAACTGCATATTCACTCCAGGAATAAGCACCTTTGTAAAATGAGTCAAATTGAAGCAGAACACATTGTTGGAGTGTCAGAATGCATAGATAGAAGGCAAATAAGCGTTCCATGGCTTTATTTCGCTTAGTTGCTTACTCTTGAGTAGAACTGCATATTCACTCCAGGAATAAGCACCTTTGTAAAATGAGTCAAATTGAAGCAGAACACATTGTTGGAGTGTCAGAATGCATAGATAGAAGGCAAATAAGCGTTCCATGGCTTTATTTCGCTTAGTTGCTTACTCTTGAGTAGAACTGCATATTCACTCCAGGAATGAGCACCTTTGTAAAATGAGTCAAATTGAAGCAGAACACATTGTTGGAGTGTCAGAATGCATAGATAGAAGGCAAATAAGCGTTCCATGGCTTTATTTCGCTTAGTTGCTTACTCTTGAGTAGAACGGCATATTCACTCCAGGAATAAGCACCTTTGTAAAATGAGTCAAATTGAAGCAGAACACATTGTTGGAGTGTCAGAATGCATAGATAGAAGGCAAATAAGCGTTCCATGGCTTTATTTCGCTTAGTTGCTTACTCTTGAGTAGAACTGCATATTCACTCCAGGAATGAGCACCTTTGTAAAATGAGTCAAATTGAAGCAGAACACATTGTTGGAGTGTCAGAATGCATAGATAGAAGGCAACAAGGCGTTCCATGGCTTTATTTCGCTTAGTTGCTTACTCTTGAGTAGAACTGCATATTCACTCCAGGAATGAGCACCTTTGTAAAATGAGTCAAATTGAAGCAGAACACATTGTTGGAGTGTCAGAATGCATAGATAGAAGGCAAATAAGCGTTCCATGGCTTTATTTCGCTTAGTTGCTTACTCTTGAGTAGAACTGCATATTCACTCCAGGAATAAGCACCTTTGTAAAATGAGTCAAATTGAAGCAGAACACATTGTTGGAGTGTCAGAATGCATAGATAGAAGGCAACAAGGCGTTCCATGGCTTTATTTCGCTTAGTTGCTTACTCTTGAGTAGAACTGCATATTCACTCCAGGAATAAGCACCTTTGTAAAATGAGTCAAATTGAAGCAGAACACATTGTTGGAGTGTCAGAATGCATAGATAGAAGGCAAAAAGGCGTTCCATGGCTTTATTTCGCTTAGTTGCTTACTCTTGAGTAGAACTGCATATTCACTCCAGGAATAAGCACCTTTGTAAAATGAGTCAAATTGAAGCAGAACACATTGTTGGAGTGTCAGAATGCATAGATAGAAGGCAAAAAGGCGTTCCATGGCTTTATTTCGCTTAGTTGCTTACTCTTGAGTAGAACTGCATATTCACTCCAGGAATAAGCACCTTTGTAAAATGAGTCAAATTGAAGCAGAACACATTGTTGGAGTGTCAGAATGCATAGATAGAAGGCAAAAAGGCGTTCCATGGCTTTATTTCGCTTAGTTGCTTACTCTTGAGTAGAACTGCATATTCACTCCAGGAATAAGCACCTTTGTAAAATGAGTCAAATTGAAGCAGAACACATTGTTGGAGTGTCAGAATGCATAGATAGAAGGCAAATAAGCGTTCCATGGCTTTATTTCGCTTAGTTGCTTACTCTTGAGTAGAACTGCATATTCACTCCAGGAATAAGCACCTTTGTAAAATGAGTCAAATTGAAGCAGAACACATTGCTGGAGTGTCAGAATGCATAGATAGAAGGCAAAAAGGCGTTCCATGGCTTTATTTCGCTTAGTTGCTTACTCTTGAGTAGAACTGCATATTCACTCCAGGAATAAGCACCTTTGTAAAATGAGTCAAATTGAAGCAGAACACATTGTTGGAGTGTCAGAATGCATAGATAGAAGGCAAATAAGCGTTCCATGGCTTTATTTCGCTTAGTTGCTTACTCTTGAGTAGAACTGCATATTCACTCCAGGAATAAGCACCTTTGTAAAATGAGTCAAATTGAAGCAGAACACATTGTTGGAGTGTCAGAATGCATAGATAGAAGGCAAATAAGCGTTCCATGGCTTTATTTCGCTTAGTTGCTTACTCTTGAGTAGAACTGCATATTCACTCCAGGAATGAGCACCTTTGTAAAATGAGTCAAATTGAAGCAGAACACATTGTTGGAGTGTCAGAATGCATAGATAGAAGGCAAATAAGCGTTCCATGGCTTTATTTCGCTTAGTTGCTTACTCTTGAGTAGAACTGCATATTCACTCCTCGGAATAAGCACCTTTGTAAAATGAGTCAAATTGAAGCAGAACACATTGTTGGAGTGTCAGAATGCATAGATAGAAGGCAAATAAGCGTTCCATGGCTTTATTTCGCTTAGTTGCTTACTCTTGAGTAGAACTGCATATTCACTCCAGGAATAAGCACCTTTGTAAAATGAGTCAAATTGAAGCAGAACACATTGTTGGAGTGTCAGAATGCATAGATAGAAGGCAAATAAGCGTTCCATGGCTTTATTTCGCTTAGTTGCTTACTCTTGAGTAGAACTGCATATTCACTCCAGGAATAAGCACCTTTGTAAAATGAGTCAAATTGAAGCAGAACACATTGTTGGAGTGTCAGAATGCATAGATAGAAGGCAAAAAGGCGTTCCATGGCTTTATTTCGCTTAGTTGCTTACTCTTGAGTAGAACTGCATATTCACTCCAGGAATAAGCACCTTTGTAAAATGAGTCAAATTGAAGCAGAACACATTGTTGGAGTGTCAGAATGCATAGATAGAAGGCAAAAAGGCGTTCCATGGCTTTATTTCGCTTAGTTGCTTACTCTTGAGTAGAACTGCATATTCACTCCAGGAATAAGCACCTTTGTAAAATGAGTCAAATTGAAGCAGAACACATTGTTGGAGTGTCAGAATGCATAGATAGAAGGCAAATAAGCGTTCCATGGCTTTATTTCGCTTAGTTGCTTACTCTTGAGTAGAACTGCATATTCACTCCAGGAATAAGCACCTTTGTAAAATGAGTCAAATTGAAGCAGAACACATTGTTGGAGTGTCAGAATGCATAGATAGAAGGCAAATAAGCGTTCCATGGCTTTATTTCGCTTAGTTGCTTACTCTTGAGTAGAACTGCATATTCACTCCAGGAATAAGCACCTTTGTAAAATGAGTCAAATTGAAGCAGAACACATTGTTGGAGTGTCAGAATGCATAGATAGAAGGCAAAAAGGCGTTCCATGGCTTTATTTCGCTTAGTTGCTTACTCTTGAGTAGAACTGCATATTCACTCCAGGAATAAGCACCTTTGTAAAATGAGTCAAATTGAAGCAGAACACATTGTTGGAGTGTCAGAATGCATAGATAGAAGGCAAAAAGGCGTTCCATGGCTTTATTTCGCTTAGTTGCTTACTCTTGAGTAGAACTGCATATTCACTCCAGGAATAAGCACCTTTGTAAAATGAGTCAAATTGAAGCAGAACACATTGTTGGAGTGTCAGAATGCATAGATAGAAGGCAAATAAGCGTTCCATGGCTTTATTTCGCTTAGTTGCTTACTCTTGAGTAGAACTGCATATTCACTCCAGGAATAAGCACCTTTGTAAAATGAGTCAAATTGAAGCAGAACACATTGTTGGAGTGTCAGAATGCATAGATAGAAGGCAAATAAGCGTTCCATGGCTTTATTTCGCTTAGTTGCTTACTCTTGAGTAGAACGGCATATTCACTCCAGGAATAAGCACCTTTGTAAAATGAGTCAAATTGAAGCAGAACACATTGTTGGAGTGTCAGAATGCATAGATAGAAGGCAAATAAGCGTTCCATGGCTTTATTTCGCTTAGTTGCTTACTCTTGAGTAGAACTGCATATTCACTCCAGGAATGAGCACCTTTGTAAAATGAGTCAAATTGAAGCAGAACACATTGTTGGAGTGTCAGAATGCATAGATAGAAGGCAACAAGGCGTTCCATGGCTTTATTTCGCTTAGTTGCTTACTCTTGAGTAGAACTGCATATTCACTCCAGGAATGAGCACCTTTGTAAAATGAGTCAAATTGAAGCAGAACACATTGTTGGAGTGTCAGAATGCATAGATAGAAGGCAAATAAGCGTTCCATGGCTTTATTTCGCTTAGTTGCTTACTCTTGAGTAGAACTGCATATTCACTCCAGGAATAAGCACCTTTGTAAAATGAGTCAAATTGAAGCAGAACACATTGTTGGAGTGTCAGAATGCATAGATAGAAGGCAAATAAGCGTTCCATGGCTTTATTTCGCTTAGTTGCTTACTCTTGAGTAGAACTGCATATTCACTCCAGGAATAAGCACCTTTGTAAAATGAGTCAAATTGAAGCAGAACACATTGTTGGAGTGTCAGAATGCATAGATAGAAGGCAAATAAGCGTTCCATGGCTTTATTTCGCTTAGTTGCTTACTCTTGAGTAGAACTGCATATTCACTCCAGGAATAAGCACCTTTGTAAAATGAGTCAAATTGAAGCAGAACACATTGTTGGAGTGTCAGAATGCATAGATAGAAGGCAAATAAGCGTTCCATGGCTTTATTTCGCTTAGTTGCTTACTCTTGAGTAGAACTGCATATTCACTCCAGGAATAAGCACCTTTGTAAAATGAGTCAAATTGAAGCAGAACACATTGTTGGAGTGTCAGAATGCATAGATAGAAGGCAAAAAGGCGTTCCATGGCTTTATTTCGCTTAGTTGCTTACTCTTGAGTAGAACTGCATATTCACTCCAGGAATAAGCACCTTTGTAAAATGAGTCAAATTGAAGCAGAACACATTGTTGGAGTGTCAGAATGCATAGATAGAAGGCAAAAAGGCGTTCCATGGCTTTATTTCGCTTAGTTGCTTACTCTTGAGTAGAACTGCATATTCACTCCAGGAATAAGCACCTTTGTAAAATGAGTCAAATTGAAGCAGAACACATTGTTGGAGTGTCAGAATGCATAGATAGAAGGCAAATAAGCGTTCCATGGCTTTATTTCGCTTAGTTGCTTACTCTTGAGTAGAACTGCATATTCACTCCAGGAATAAGCACCTTTGTAAAATGAGTCAAATTGAAGCAGAACACATTGTTGGAGTGTCAGAATGCATAGATAGAAGGCAAAAAGGCGTTCCATGGCTTTATTTCGCTTAGTTGCTTACTCTTGAGTAGAACTGCATATTCACTCCAGGAATAAGCACCTTTGTAAAATGAGTCAAATTGAAGCAGAACACATTGTTGGAGTGTCAGAATGCATAGATAGAAGGCAAAAAGGCGTTCCATGGCTTTATTTCGCTTAGTTGCTTACTCTTGAGTAGAACTGCATATTCACTCCAGGAATAAGCACCTTTGTAAAATGAGTCAAATTGAAGCAGAACACATTGTTGGAGTGTCAGAATGCATAGATAGAAGGCAAATAAGCGTTCCATGGCTTTATTTCGCTTAGTTGCTTACTCTTGAGTAGAACTGCATATTCACTCCAGGAATAAGCACCTTTGTAAAATGAGTCAAATTGAAGCAGAACACATTGTTGGAGTGTCAGAATGCATAGATAGAAGGCAAAAAGGCGTTCCATGGCTTTATTTCGCTTAGTTGCTTACTCTTGAGTAGAACTGCATATTCACTCCAGGAATAAGCACCTTTGTAAAATGAGTCAAATTGAAGCAGAACACATTGTTGGAGTGTCAGAATGCATAGATAGAAGGCAAAAAGGCGTTCCATGGCTTTATTTCGCTTAGTTGCTTACTCTTGAGTAGAACTGCATATTCACTCCAGGAATAAGCACCTTTGTAAAATGAGTCAAATTGAAGCAGAACACATTGTTGGAGTGTCAGAATGCATAGATAGAAGGCAAAAAGGCGTTCCATGGCTTTATTTCGCTTAGTTGCTTACTCTTGAGTAGAACTGCATATTCACTCCAGGAATAAGCACCTTTGTAAAATGAGTCAAATTGAAGCAGAACACATTGTTGGAGTGTCAGAATGCATAGATAGAAGGCAAATAAGCGTTCCATGGCTTTATTTCGCTTAGTTGCTTACTCTTGAGTAGAACTGCATATTCACTCCAGGAATAAGCACCTTTGTAAAATGAGTCAAATTGAAGCAGAACACATTGTTGGAGTGTCAGAATGCATAGATAGAAGGCAAAAAGCGTTCCATGGCTTTATTTCGCTTAGTTGCTTACTCTTGAGTAGAACTGCATATTCACTCCAGGAATAAGCACCTTTGTAAAATGAGTCAAATTGAAGCAGAACACATTGTTGGAGTGTCAGAATGCATAGATAGAAGGCAAATAAGCGTTCCATGGCTTTATTTCGCTTAGTTGCTTACTCTTGAGTAGAACTGCATATTCACTCCAGGAATAAGCACCTTTGTAAAATGAGTCAAATTGAAGCAGAACACATTGTTGGAGTGTCAGAATGCATAGATAGAAGGCAAAAAGGCGTTCCATGGCTTTATTTCGCTTAGTTGCTTACTCTTGAGTAGAACTGCATATTCACTCCAGGAATAAGCACCTTTGTAAAATGAGTCAAATTGAAGCAGAACACATTGTTGGAGTGTCAGAATGCATAGATAGAAGGCAAATAAGCGTTCCATGGCTTTATTTCGCTTAGTTGCTTACTCTTGAGTAGAACTGCATATTCACTCCAGGAATAAGCACCTTTGTAAAATGAGTCAAATTGAAGCAGAACACATTGTTGGAGTGTCAGAATGCATAGATAGAAGGCAAATAAGCGTTCCATGGCTTTATTTCGCTTAGTTGCTTACTCTTGAGTAGAACTGCATATTCACTCCAGGAATAAGCACCTTTGTAAAATGAGTCAAATTGAAGCAAAACACATTGTTGGAGTGTCAGAATGCATAGATAGAAGGCAAATAAGCGTTCCATGGCTTTATTTCGCTTAGTTGCTTACTCTTGAGTAGAACTGCATATTCACTCCAGGAATAAGCACCTTTGTAAAATGAGTCAAATTGAAGCAGAACACATTGTTGGAGTGTCAGAATGCATAGATAGAAGGCAAATAAGGCGTTCCAT